>NC_090190.1:37296221-37440522 GCF_024679245.1 Pseudorasbora parva
CACAAAAATATTAAGCAGAACAATTGTAACATTGGTAATAAGGACGGAGTGTCAATTCACACCAAGTGCAAATAGCGTGCCTTGTTGGCAAGTGCTATTGTCATTATCTCTGCCTAACAATGTCTGGTTGGGACATAAAAAGACATTCATATAATTTAACATCTTCAGTGGTGTAGTCAGTAAAGCTAAGGCTTAAGGATCTTGGTTTTGACGCGGTCGACCCGGGTTCAAATCCACCTTTTGCTAAGCTCGCTCTTCTCCCCTTTCCCATCGGAAAAGGCATTTACTTTCAATAAAAATTAAGAAAATGATCTAAAAATGGAAATAAGGTGCCTAACTAAAAGTTTAATAATAAATAAATAATAAAAGCATTTATTGGGTAGAGATAGGTCTAGGGAGGACTTTAATTGTCCCATTAAGATGGCATCCATTTAATAATTTAAATAAATATAATAATTTACACATTTACACTTATTGCATCCTGTTAATGTACAACAATACTGAGTTGCAAATAGTATGTATCTGTCAAAATAAAGTATAAATTGCATATAATTATTATTTACATATTGCAAAGAACTGCTACTTTTACATGGTGTAAATAGAATACATCACTATTTGCACTTAGTAAATATCATCTATCACCAAGAAAATGTTATTTTCACTTGACTTGGTGTAAATAGCATTTATCAATAAGAAAATGTGTAAGAAAGAGTGTATATAGAATCAGCACTTGGTGAGACGTTTTGCCATTAAAAACCTTTGACATTTGAAAACATTTTATTGACTCATTTGTTATTCATATCAGAGAAGTTTTGATGTCTGAATCATTTTTTGAGGCAGATATTTTTGATCGAATTAGTGTCAGTGTACTTCAACACATGATGACTGACGGGCAAAGGGCTTGCCAAGTTTTGCGATCGACCAAAACATGCACAGGTCGATTGAGTTGCAGAGACTGCTGTGAACGCTCAGAGCATCTGTTTCAGATATATGGAATCTGTCAGGTAGCGGGGAAATTTATGCGTAATATTCATGAAAACATCACTTACAACAGGGGACTGAATGACATACTGCATGTGTTCTGTACTTGTTTCTGAAACTAAAAGAGTCTTAAGCTCGAAGGAAGGAAGGAAGGAAGGAAGGAAGGAAGGAAGGAAGGAAGGAAGGAAGGAAGGAAGGAAGGAAGGAAGGAAGGAAGGAAGGAAGGAAGGAAGGAAGGAAGGAAGGAAGGAAGGAAGGAAGGAAGGAAGGATGGATGGATGGATGGATGGATGGATGGATGGATGGATGGATTATGAATGGATGGATTATGGATGGATGGATGACAGGGTTAGGTGTGTGCATCGCTGTGAACATGTGGTGCTCATTGTGTGAGACTCATGACTCATTTGTCTTCATTACTCAGGCAGAATATCTGTCACCTTCCTATGCCTCTCTAGGCAATTTAAAACACACACACACACACACACACACACACCATACATCATCATCATCATCATCAAAAGCTCAGTATCTCTGTCTGTATCTCAGCATGGTTCTCTTCATGGAGCTGCTGGGGTTTGTCAACCTTATTGTCAAAATAGTAATATTGTGATTTAAATAACTTTTCTATTTGAATATATAATACATAATTTATTCCTGTGATAAGAGCTGACTGTTCAGCATCATTTCTCCACTCTTCAGTGTAATGTGATCCTTTAGAAATCATTCTAATATGCTGATTTGCTCAAATAAAAGTATGCAAAAAAACTTTTCAGCAGTTGTGTTGTGTACATCAAAACATATTTTGTATCAGGGACCAAAAATATCCATATTCCACTGTCAAAACTTCCACAGATGTTAATGGGGGACGCATCTTAGCAATATTCTGGATAAAAGTCCAACTTTTGCATTATTTCTTCTTCGCTCTTGAATATTTGTTTGCATGTATTATTTTTATGATCATGATGTGAATCAGAATGGTGTCCGTCTCTCTCTGGCAGGAGTCGGGTCTGGCGACGGACATTGGCAGGATGTTTAACGCGGATGATTGTCTTCACGTTGCTCTGTGCTCCAGCTCTCGCTCGTGAGTATTACTTCTTTTGATGTTTAATGTATCCCAGAAATCTGATCTAGTGATCAAATACTCTTGCGCTGGTACTCATTCCATAAAGCCTTTTTATCTTTCCTTTTTTTTAGTCGTCGTTGTTGTTGATTGTCAGGTATTAATAAATCTCAGATATGAGGAATCAAGAAAACTGATTGATGATGATGATGAAGGTCCTATTTGGTCAGTTAACATTTTAACACTAATATTGTGTTCTGGTCATTTTGACACAAGGATCTTCTTTTTCCTGAAAATACTAGTTAAAGGGATAGTTCACCCAAAAATTAAAATTCTGTCATTAATTACGCACCCTGATGGCCTTCCAAACCCATAAGACGTTCGTTCATCTTCAGAACACAAATTCAGATCTTTTTGATGAGATCTGAAAACTTTCTGACCCTCCATTGACAGATACACAACTACCACTTTGACGCTTCAAAAAGTTCATAAAGAGATCGTAAAACGAATCCATATGAATTGAGCGGTTTAGTCCGAATTGTTCTGAAAAGACTTCATCACTTTATATGATGAAAGGGTTACTTCAGCGATTAGCATATGGCTTTCTATCAGTAGAAACCCTGGAGTATATTCGAATGATCGTGTTTTAACTTCTTAAGTTAATTCCTATTTCAAGTTAAACTTCCAAAGGAATGAATTGAAAACGCACCAGACTGAACACGCGCTGAGAACTACTGCCACGAGCGCGGACTCGTTTACCTCAGCTCTCATCATGAGAGCTCTTACCTCAGCTCATTCACGATGCGTGTAATCTGACTCCTGCTGCGTTTGTGACACTCACTCAGCAGCTAAATCACAATATATTGAACACACACCTTCAGTTTTTAATTGTAACGGTGGTGGAAAAGCGAAAGTGATTCAGTAGTGGTGGCTTTGGGAGTGGCCTCTTAGGGCAGTGAAGCATTCTGGGAATTGTTGTCTTTCATCCCCATGAGACAAAAATACATTTTCTCAGTCTAGAAGGCATCAAATTCAAAAATAATTTCACATTTCTACTACATTAATGACCCCGTTTAAATACAGATTCATCTTCCCAGCGCTGAAGTACCCCTTGAACAGACAAACCTCTCGCAGAAGTTCAAACAAGCTGCGTAACACAAGAATGAACCTTATTGGTTCTTGTAGAAGCTCAAACGTGATGTTACATTAGAATGAACCTCATTGGTTCTTGCACGTCAAGCGAACTTCCTTTTTCCATATCTGACGTTTGAGTTGATGAATTTTTATATGTGAATAAAAGCCTATTAAATCTGTTTATCATATAAAGCGATCGAGTCTCTTTTCAGAAAATTTTGGCTTAACTGCTCAATTCATGTGGATTAATTTTATGAACTTTTTGAAGCGTCAAAGTGGTAGTTGCGTATCTGTCAATGGAGGGTCAGAAAGCTCTCAGATTTCATCAAAAAGATCTTCATTTGTGTTCTGAAGAGGAATGAAAGTATTATGGGTTTGGAACTTCTTTTTAAAAAAAATAGTTCTTTTTTGGGTGAAGTGTCCCTTTAATGTTATCGCATTGGATTAAAACCTACTGACTTTGATCACCCCGCGTATAACAAAAATATTTTGATAATTTTTGTATTTGGGTATTTTTCCACATATGTTAAACGCTTGTTGTTCTCAGTCAAAAATGATGACTTATAAATCCATTGTTATGCTATTATTACCAAAAAATTACACTTTTAAAAAAGGTTGTCATTTTTGACTGTTAATGTTTTTTTTACCCCACTTTTGGTCTGCTTTTATTAACTAAATACATCACTCGCAGTATTTTATTGACTGTAGATAAAGCTTGGCGTTTTTAAACCCAAAACACTTTGATTTCACTTAAGAAATACACTCCCCAGTCAAAAAAGAAAAATAAGTCATCAATGTTAGGATTTAAATAGTCAAATACTTATGAGTCAATGATTGGATCATTATTGCAGTGATTATGTTTCATGTCACATGATTGGCAACAGGTTTTCTAACCCTAATTGATAGATTGTGTAGCTTTAAATTTCTTAAACAGCCATGTAGGGAGACACATCATGGCCATATTCTAGGATAACAATGTCCAGATTGATCAGGCTCAAATAGTGAAAGAATGGTTGTATGAGAGCACTATATATATATATAAAGCTCGAAAATAAATAGTCAAGCAACGCACATTGTTCACGCGAGCTGACTGAGCGGTTCTGTTTAAAATGCTGCGCGCTCCATCACTGTATGTGCTGTGAGTTTAATCTGTGTTTTTTCACTAATCTTACACCAACTTCCTGTAAATGGTCTGAAAGTCCGAACTATACAGAAAATGCTTTCACACAAGAAACGAACCGAACCTTTGTTCAGTTTGGTCCGGACCGAGACTACCTCTTTTCGTCTGACTAAATTTCGTCTGTTTGGTCCAGACAGTGGTATGAGGGAGGTTTCACACTTGTAATTTTGGTTCGTACCAAACTAAAAAGTCCGAAAATCCGGACCAAACAAGGTAGGTGTGAAAGCACCCTGAGTCCTTAAATTCTTTGGAAGCCTTTGGGATGTGCTGAAGGAGACTTTACAGAGTACCGCACTCTTGCATTGTCAATACAAGAGCTTGACCAGAAATGTATGCACCTCTTGATGGAAATAAATGTTGTGATGTTATTTCCATAAAGAGGTGCATACAATTTTTGAATACGGTAGATGAATAGGAGCACCACATAGTAAAACAACATTGATACTACATGTGACCTTACACTAATAAAATAATTTGGTGTATGATTTATTTTGAAACAATATTCCCTCTTAAATTAACAGTACATTTTATAAATAATAATAAAGAAATGGCAAGTAACACATTTAATCAAACATCAAAAAATGTATTTTCTAGAGAGACTGAAATACTATTTTCATATAATGTACTGTAATATAATCTTCCTCAGTGTGTGGTCCACATTGAACCACTGTGCCACCATAAGCATGTCTGCAGGCACATATAAATGTGCGAGTGTGAGCGAGTGTGGCTTCATTCTCTGCTTTGTCCTTCATTTGCTCTAATGGGTGGGTTTTGAAATGACACGAGAGGATATGAGGTTTAAAGCGCTCTCACAAGGCTCTGCGCCCGGATAAACAGCACTGTAAAAACACAGGGAAATGCCTTTTTTAATATGGTAACTCTTGCTCCTGCCTGTTTATGTCAGGCTTTCAAAAAGTTCCAGATGTTAGTGTGTCTGTTCATACTGTTCCTGTGTTAAAGAGCTGCATCAGCAGGTTGAAGCCCTCCATCTCCCCATGCGGTTATCGCATGATTTTCAGCACTGCGGTTTTGGTCTCAGAGGCAAACTTCAACCTTTACAAAAACCGCTGTGGTGGTACTTGATGGTAATACTGCGGTATATGCCATGATACTGTGTGATTACCATACTGTACACTTATTTTCCAAGATACTTAAAAGAATACCATAGTATTATCATCACAATATTGTCTTAAAACCATCATGAATGCCCCAAAACATGGTCATATCATGGCACATTTGTGATCAAAGTGATCAAATATGATCTAAATTTTTGATTTTAGCCTACCTTTAGTAGCATTTTTTGGGGTTTCTTTAACATACAGTTCATACATCTATAAAAATCTTATGTCCATTCTTAGGATATTTTAAGTGCATTGCGCTGTAAAATGCTGAACTATAATGAAACAATGCTGATGTTCTCCATCAGACGGTCTAATGTTCATGGGAGAAAACTGTCCTCGTGATAGATGGAGGGTCACATTTGTTTTCCCATTGTGCATTTACATTAGATTATTACAAATGAGCACAGTCGACTTTATCTGTCAGTCATCTTTTGACCTTCTGAAAGCTGTCCTGCAGGCCCACACATGTACACTTAAGTCCATAATTCCAGAAAGTGCTTCCCGACTGTAATTACAACAAATTGATCACATCTTATGCTCAGCGGTGAACATATGGTCTTTAAATGATGCTAGTGCAAATTAGAAAATAGATTAGTTTATTGTACATCTAATTACTCTTGTAGCTCAACTGGTAAGGCATATATTACGGTGTGTGTGTGTGTGTATATATATATATATATACTGTATATATATATATATATATATATATATATATATATATATATATATATACATACATACATACATACATACATACATACATACATACATACATACATACATACATACATACATACATACATACATACATACATACATGCACGCACGCACGCACGCACGCACGCATGCACGCACACACGCACGCACGCGCACACACTCAGTCTATATTGCCAAAAGGTTTGGGACGCCTGCCTTTACATGCACATGCACTTTAATGACATCCCATTCTTAATCCGTAGGGTTTAATATGGAGTTGGCCCACCCTTTGCAGCTATAACAGCTTCAACTCTTCTGGGAAGGCTTTCCACAAGGTTTAGAAGTGTGTTTATGAGAATTGTTCATCATTATTCTGGCCCATTTGTGAGGTCAGGCACTGATGTTGGATGAGAAGGCCTGGCTCGTCTCTGATCTAACTCATCCAAAAGGTGTTCTGTCGGGTTGAGAGCAGGCCAGTCAAGTTTATCCACACCAAACTCACTCATCCATGTCTTTATGGACCTTGCTTTGTGCATTGGTGGGCAGTCATGTTGGAACAGGAAGCCATCCCCAAACTTTTTCCTACAAAGTTGGGAACATGAAATTGTCCAAAATGTCTTGATATGCTGAAGTATGCTGAAAAATGATTGAAGTTCCTTTCAATTAAGCTAAGGGGCCAAGCCCAACCACTGAAAAAAAAAAACATGCCATAATCCCCCCTCCACTAAACTTTACACGTGGCACAGTGCAGTCAGGCGAGTCCCGTTCTCTTGGTAACGGCCAAACCCAGACTCGTGCATCAGATTGCCAGACAGAGAAATTAGATTCTCAAGTGAACATGTCTCCACTGCTCTAGAGTCCAGTGGCGGCATGGTTTACACCACTGCATCCGATGCTTTGCATTGCACTTGGCGATGTTAGGCTTGGATGAGCATTCCATGAAACACTCTGCACACTTTTCTTGAGCTGATCTAAAGGCCACGCAAATTTGGAGGACAGTAGCTATTGACTCTGCAAAAAGTTGGTCTGCGCTCTCTGCACCTCTGTGATTTTTACATGGCCTACCACTTTGTGGCTGAGCTATTGTTCCCGATTGCCTCCACTTTATCATACCACTAACAGTTGACCGGGGAATATTTAGTAGTAAGGACATTTCACAAATGGTCTTTTACGCTACCACATAATAATATAATAATAATAATTGTTATTTTTATTATTATTATTATTTTGTAAAATATATTTATGTGTGGTACAGTTTGCCTGCTGTCAAAAGATGGGTGAATGTCACATACTGTATTATCAATCTTAGCATATTCTCTGGTGATATGTTACTGTGGAAAGGCTTGATACAACACTCATGTCACTTATTAATTTTTCAGAGTTGGATTTGAACAGATTAGATGGCGACACGGTGTGCCCAACCATGAAGAATGGACAAGATGACCTTCCAGGTAAAATAGAGCTCCTGTGAGAAAACGTGCTGTGAACTGACTTTTTAGGATTGCATGTCCAAATCTTATGTCTAAACCTTTTGAATATCTAAAATAAGTCTAGCTCATTTAAGTCACTTTTATTTATATAGCGCTTTTTGCACTGCAGATTGTTCATTGATATAGTAATAGAATATTTAACCTCCATCCTTCATGCATTATCTTTTAAAAATTTTCTACATTCAGGCATTGTTTACCTATAATTAGCATTAAGTAGGGCATGCAGTGGCATGAATCTGTTTGCTTTAGTAGGTAAAGATGCGGAAGCTGATAGTCGCCTTGTTTCAAGACATCTTTAGATCTCAAATGAGGCAAATAAAACGTTCGTCTGTGGCTGGCCAATTTCTGCAGTGGAAACACTTCTAGCTCAGCAAGATCTTAATTGGTTGCAACTCCTTCGCTTTTAAGAAATAATGCGGATGGTGCAACCTCAAATCACAAACATGTGCTGCTCTGTGCACAGGCTGGTAATGGGGAGTAAGCAAAAAGTTTTTACTGAAGCAAATCGATGTAGAGAGACCTACTTGATATTTTTGGTGCATTAAATTATTTACTGCATGAATTTGTCACAAATGCTAATGGAAAGTGTATTATAATTGGATCTGAAGTCTGATTTCCCACACAGACATGAGATGTGTGTCTGTAGAAAGCTTGAAATCTCTACTTTTAAATGAACCAATTCGATTGTATCTGTGTGCCAGGATTTGATCTGATCACACAGTTTCAGTTGGATGTCATCCCATTGAAGGGCGTCAGAAAGGTAGAAGGTTCCACAGCCCTTCAGGTGGCGTACAGACTCGACAAAGAGGCCAACTTCCAGATCCCAACCAGGTAATCATGAAGCTGACCACCCTTTAAACTGTGTGCCGAAACACGCTAAACACTAGGAATGTCTTTGTGCAAAAACACAGATAAATTATGTATAACTACACAAGAAAAACTTGTCCTCTTGTCACTACATTGTTAACCTTGTTAGGGGTTAACAACATGAACCAAAGCTAAATATTTTACATAGTGTATGCACACACACACACAACACACACAATCGTTTTTGTCATGCTTTATGGGGACTTTCATAATGCTGACATAATGATTTTTATACTGTACAAACTGTATTCAATCCCTTTACACTAAACCTACCCATCACAGAAAACTTTGAGCATTTTTTAGATATTCAAAAAACATCACTCATGGCAAAGGCAAGAATTTCAGATATTGCTGGGGACGTTTTGTCCCCATAAAGTAGGGTTATTCAGGACACACGCTCAAACACACACACACTCCTTTTTTCAGGTGTTGCATTATTACAGGTCAGAGACAGATGTTATCACTCTCTGAACAGCTTCTAATAATGCAAAAATGAACTTGTCTGAACCCATGTGGATCCGCACACTGCATACCCAGACGCCCCACGCAATCACGCTGACACACAAATAGTTACGTTTCAGCTGGTTGTCATTTTTTTGTAGTTTGAGGAACAAAAGAGTCATGTTGAAAAGAGGCTTAAGGGAAAATCTAAAGTATTACAAATCATTTTTGTGCTTTAAAGAACATGAATATTATAAAACACTTTAAAGAGGGAACTGATAAACATCAGTTATACCTTTGTGAAAAAGAAATAAACTTTAACATACTAGAGCCATACTTATTATTGAAATGTAGTGCTGGGCAATCGATTAATCATGGTTAAAGCTACACTATAACTTTTCCGCCCGCTAGAGGGCGCCTATTCAAAACAAAGGTGTAGTTTGATGACGCCAAGTTTGAGCTCAGAATCTTGGGACGTTTGGTCTTCACCTCACAGCCGGTGGAAAAGAATCGGGATAGGACTCAGGCAGAAATCATGTTCATGGATGTGATTATTAACGTTACTGTAGTATGAAGCAGAGCAGGACCGAGTGTTGAGGAGCTGAGCAAGGCCGCTGGAGCGATTGTTACGCAAACACACGGCTCGCGAGCAGCAGGACTTTGATTATGACGGCACACAGTCACTGGCGCCATTTCTGCTTTTCTGGTCATGAGGATGAGGTAACGCAGCTCTGTTTATCATATTAAACACATTTAAGTTATGATGTTACTCTGTGCGTTCGCTCGGCGGCTGCTGTGACACTTGTTCACACTGCTAAGAGTAAAGCGTGTCTGCAGAATAAAACCAGAAACCGAGGGTAACGCAGATATGATGCAATTGATAGACGACTCCCTCAGACGTTCTCACAATTTACTCACAATTTACAAACAGTTGGAAACATTTGGGATATTGTAAGAACTCAACTGAACAAAATATATAACACTGGCCTGGTGGTTTTGGGATATTTTACTGCAAAAATACTACATAGTGCACCTTTAAGCACATCCAAAATAAAAGTTTGTGTTTACATTATATTTGTGTGTGTACTGTGTATAATTAACCCGTATAATAACTTACTCATTCATTTATATATTTAAGAAATATTTGCAGGTACATACTGTGTATATATATAAATATATATATATATATATATATATATATATATATATATATATATATATATATATATATATATATATATATATATATATATATATATATATATATATATAAATCTTAAATATATACATGCATGTGTGTGTATTACATAATAATTATACTATACACAGTACACACAACTTTATGTAAACACAAACTTTTATTTTGAATTTCTCAGAAACGCTGTTTAAAGTGGATTGGACTGAGCAGCACAACACACTTTTAGCCAATCAGCAGTAGAGGGCGTGTCTACTCGAGACGGGGGAGGAGAGTGAGTTTTTAGGAAAGACTGTAGAAAGAGAGATGGCTGAGAGACATTACAAAAGAGAAAGGTTGTGGAAAAAGAAGGGTTGTGATCAGGCAGGAGCTTTAAGGGTTGTCATCGCCCGGAAATTAGTTTTTGTTGGGTGTGATGCTTAGATTTACATGAAAACTACTATCCAGAAAAGGGAAGTATCAATACATATAAACTGATGTATCAAAAGGAAACGTAATGTAACTGACACCACCAGATTATTAAATGGACTCTCAGCTTGTCTTTGAAGTGCTGATATCTAGTGCTGAGTCCGTGACTTAGAAATCAAATGGGAGAAAGTGATTTCTTGAGACAGATTATTTCGATCAGTGGCCCTCATTTTTTTTTACTAGCCAACAGGAAACTCCATATTTATGGTCTCGCCTTGATCCATTTACAAGCTGGTTAAAGGCCGCCGTTGCTTCGTTTGTAAGAACATCTCCCGCAGAGCCCCTCTGGCTGTTAAAACGCCACACGGGGTCGAGCCCAGAGATGGTGCGTGTAAAACCAGACAAGGTAATTGATTCTCAGATGGTGTGTGTTTTTCACCCACTGCCTGCAGCCCGGGTTTTGATTCTCTAACGCACTGCTACGAAAGCCAGCCCAGTCCCTTTGAAATAACTCACGGACAACACACAGGCTTTGAAGATGAAAGTGCTCTTCGCTCTGATCTGTTTGCTATTCATAATTTTATCTCAGAGCAACTTGAAGCCGAGCTGCTCTGTGTGTATAATGCAGGGCTATTCCCTTGATGATCAGACAATAATCAAGGTGTATTAGTGTTCTTAGAGCTAATAGATCCCTTTTATAAATAGATGCACTTCATGACAAGTACGTCATTTTATTAAAAAATGTTTTTTAAAATGATAAATTTGCAGAAGTAACTTCCAATGCAACATTAGAGTGCAACATGTAAGCTTTTACAATGCTATTCTTGAAAAAGTTTAACAATTTTACCTGCAATCAGTTTTTAAAATTGTAATTTTCCTATTTTGAAAATAATTTTTAGAAAGCTCTTAACACAAATGTACCATTTCATGTCATTTTCTCTATTTTTATTTATTTTATTTGAATTTGATTTGTTTATTTATTAAAAAAATGTTATTTATTTAATTTATTTTATTAACGCAGTTTAACTAAAACATCCAACTGTAACTCAATATTCATATAGATTAAATTATATATTAAAATATTTTAAACAAGCTTTAAAACCTTGTTTTTTTATTCTTTATGAAAAATTCCACATAACTTTCCATAGTTTTTATTTTATTTTTTATATGACTATTTTTTTATGGCCGGGACTTTAACGCGTTAACTAAGATTAATTACAAAAAAAAAACAAAAAAACATAATTTTTACCGCATTTTTTAATTTTTGCACTGCGGAACGTTTTTCAATGAATGAGTTTCGACGGACCGATTATTCTGGAACACCAACTAGCGCTCACGAGTCACGACAACAACAAACCATGAGTGAACATGAACGAAGAAGCTGATGAGACGGCTTTGCTTGGCCCCGTGGATGAGAAATGTTGTTTTAAAAAACGAAAGGATGGAAGCGTCGACAAGAGCATGGTTGTGTGCAAGCTATACAAGAAGGAATTTGCGTATCACCGCAGCACATCGAGCCTCAAATATCACAAATTTGCTATTGCTACACTTACTGACAATATAATGACAAAATATAAACAATATTTTGTTGATTAAGCTTATGTATTCAGTCATTATTCAATGACTGAAAAATGCTAAATCCAATACTAATGCAATCCAATACTAATGCAATCCAATACTAAAAATCCATGTGAAAAATTACTTCTCACTGTTATCAGGCCAAATATTTATATGCGATTAAAATGCGATTAAGTTTGATTAATTAATCACAAAGCCTCTAATTAATTAGATAATTTTTTTTAATCGAGTCCCGGCCCTACTATTTTTCTATTTTTTTAACATGCATGGTTCATTTTAATTATTTTATTTTATTAATTTATTTTTTAATATTATTTTATTATTATTTGTATGTATTTATTATTATTTATTTAATTGTATTATTTGATTTGATTTATCACTAAAGCTACCTGCCCCTTTAGATCATACCTCAATATTTATATAGTGTAAAACTATATGTTAAACTATGTAAAACTTTGTTGGCCTTCTAAAAAAAGGGCATCTTCTAAACCATTATATTAGGTAACTTACATTTGCTTGGTCGCAACCAGATTCTGATCATAACACATTATTTTTTATTGTATTGTAGTGATTGCTGTCTGCAATCCAGTTGTGAAACAAACGACCTGTATTAAGAAAGATATATTTAATAAATATCTGTATTTGTTTCCCACAAGACTGAACTTTCCAAGGGGCTTCCCGGATGAGTATTCCTTCATGACCACCTTCCGCATGATCAAGAACACGGTGAACAAGGTGTGGAACGTCTGGCAGGTGGTGGACGAAGACGGCCTGAAGCAGGCAGGTATGCGTCTGAATGGAGACCAGCAGGCCCTGGAGTTCTTCCTCACCACTTTGGAAGGAGACGTCCAGACCGTCACCTTTCCGGGCCTTTCCGTCCTCTTCAACACTAAATGGCACAAAGTGATGGTTGGTGTGGAGAAGGAGCTGGTGACGCTGTACGTAGACTGTCACCCGGTGGACCAGAAGCCCATCAAGAGGAAAGGCTATGTCAACACTGAGGGAGACACTCTCATCGGAAGACTGGATTCTGATCCCAACACCTCTGTAGTGGTGAGAGGCCACCCATTTTACTGCTTCTTATATATATATATATATATATATATATATATATATATATATATATATATATATATATATATATATATATATATATATATATATATATATATATATATATATATATATATATATATATACAGTCTTGTTCAAAATAATAGCAGTACAATGTGACTAACCAGAATAATCAAGGTTTTTCGTATATTTTTTATTGCTACGTGGCAAACAAGTTACCAGTAGGTTCAGTAGATTCTCAGAAAACAAATGAGACCCAGCATTCATGATATGCACGCTCTTAAGGCTGTGCAATTGGGCAATTAGTTGAATTAGTTGAAAGGGGTGTGTTCAAAAAAATAGCAGTGTGGCATTCAATCACTGAGGTCATCAATTTTGTGAAGAAACAGGTGTGAATCAGGTGGCCCCTATTTAAGGATGAAGCCAACACTTGTTGAACATGCATTTGAAAGCTGAGGAAAATGGGTCGTTCAAGACATTGTTCAGAAGAACAGCGTACTTTGATTATAAAGTTGATTAGAGAGGGGAAAACCTATAAAGAGGTGCAAAAAATGATAGGCTGTTCAGCTAAAATGATCTCCAATGCCTTAAAATGGAGAGCAAAACCAGAGAGACGTGGAAGAAAACGGAAGACAACCATCAAAATGGATTGAAGAATAACCAGAATGGCAAAGGCTCAGCCAATGATCACCTCCAGGATGATCAAAGACAGTCTGGAGTTACCTGTAAGTACTGTGACAGTTAGAAGACGTCTGTGTGAAGCTAATCTATTTTCAAGAATCCCCCGCAAAGTCCCTCTGTTAAAAAAAGGCATGTGCAGAAGAGGTTACAATTTGCCAAAGAACACATCAACTGGCCTAAAGAGAAATGGAGGAACATTTTGTGGACTGATGAGAGTAAAATTGTTCTTTTTGGGTCCAAGGGCCACAGGCAGTTTGTGAGACGACCCCCAAACTCTGAATTCAAGCCACAGTAGTGAAGACAGTGAAGGATGGAGGTGCAAGCATCATGATATGGTCATGTTTCTCCTACTATGGTGTTGGGCCTATTTATCGCATACCAGGGATCATGGATCAGTTTGCATATGTTAAAATACTTGAAGAGGTCATGTTGCCCTATGCTGAAGAGGACATGCCCTTGAAACGGTTGTTTCAACAAGACAATGACCCAAAACACACTAGTAAACGGGCAAAGTCTTGGTTCCAAACCAACAAAATTAATGTTATGGAGTGGCCAGCCCAATCTCCAGACCTTAATCCAATTGAGAACTTGTGGGGTGATATCAAAAATGCTGTTTCTGAAGCAAAACCAAGAAATGTGAATGAATTGTGGAATGTTGTTAAAGAATCATGGAGTGGAATAACAGCTGAGAGGTGCCACAAGTTGGTTGACTCCATGCCACACAGATGTCAAGCAGTTTTAAAAAACTGTGGTCATACAACTAAATATTAGTTTAGTGATTCACAGGATTGCTAAATCCCAGAAAAAAAAATGTTTGTACAAAATAGTTTTGAGTTTGTACAGTCAAAGGTAGACACTGCTTTTTTTTGAACACACCCCTTTCAACTAATTGCCCAATTGCACAGCCTTAAGAGCGTGCATATCATGAATGCTGGGTCTTGTTTGTTTTCTGACAATCTACTGAACCTACTGGTAACTTGTTTGCCACGTAGCAATAAAAAATATACTAAAAACCTTGATTATTCTGGTTAGTCACATTGTACTGCTATTATTTTGAACAAGACTGTATATATATATATATATATATATATATATATATATATATATATATTATTATTATTTATTTTTTAATATATATATTTTTAAATAAGAAATAAATAAATAGCATGCATTTGTCAGGTATGTCTCATGTCTACAGTCTCATGATGATTGCATATTGATTTAGATGATATTAAAAAATATATATAAAAACACCCACCTACCATAACTTTCTATTCATGTAGATTAAAATATATATTTACAACTTATCTAACATTAAACATTATTTTAGAAAAGGTCCACATTTTACCTTTCATTGTTTTTTGTTTTTTTTATATGACTTTTTTCTACTTTGACATTAATCTACAACATCGTGTTTTTAACACAAATATACCATTTCACATTGACAAATACATTTTTTTTATTATTATTATTTTGCTTCAACTAAAGCCACCTGCCCTCAGACTATATCTCAATATAAATATAGATTAAAATATTTATTAAAACTTTAAAGTGAGCTTCTAAACTATTTGTATATAATATTAGGTATCTTACATTTACTGTGTCGCAACCAGATTCTGATCATAAGTTATTTTTTTTTGTATCTAACAGCACTAATGGATCTTGATTGCTGTATGCAATCCATTTGTGAAAAAAATCCTCTTGGTAAATTGCATATAGATTTAGAAATGAAAAAGATGAATTACAATAGCTATTTATCTATTTATTATTATTATTATTAATAATAATAATAATAATAATAATAATATAAAAAATAATGTTAATGTTGACAACACTAATAATAATAATAATTTATTAAGGAACTAGTAGTTTACTTTTGAAACATTTTAAAACACTCACATAAGATTAATTTCACATAGATGTCGAAATACAGAAAAATGAACATTTGTTATTTATGTATTTTATTTTACTCCTCTATCTATCCCCCTCTGTCACATTGGCCTAAAACATATCAACAAAAAATATGGGAACACAATTTTTTAAAGTGTCCTTGTTACACGTTACATGTGGTAGTAACATGTAATAGTATAAAAAATGTAGCGACTATAATATACATGTAATCATTTAATATTACACAGTGCTTAAATGTACAATTACACTGTAACAAGAAAACCTTAAAAATAAAATGTAACCAAAAAAATGTAGTGCTTTTTTAATAGCAGTGTTGTTCAGACATATAGCCTACCATACGTTATTAAGATTTGAATTAGGCTTTTTAAATAGGTAACAAAGATTTTTTTGAACTAATATTGAACATTGTTTTGATCCCTACTGTATTTGATGAAGGTTACCGTCACTCCGCACCTGCCAAATCCATCCCATCCTGTTACAGTCTGTACCTGTGATAAATGTGACTGTCGCTCTGTGTAACTGCCACACTGCCTGATGAGTTTTACTGCCAGATTGCTGAACCTCAGCACCATGTCATTTCCTGTCCAAATGGATGGATACAAATAAGTCTGGTAGTGCTGTCAGTCACATTTACAGTGAACTAAAACAGAAAAACCTAAAGCTGATATAAATCATAAAAGGCTTGTGTTTTTCTTTAGCATTCAGATTTTTCTGCCACAGCTAAAAAAACATACACGATGGAACTTTAACACAACCTGTGATATATCCATATCGTTTTTTGTTGTAAATACTGTACTAATAAAGCAGTGACTTGATTGTTTTATGTTTTCCAGTTTGAGCTGCAGTGGATGCTGATTCACTGTGACCCAAAGAGAGCTCAGAGAGAGAGCTGTACGGAACTTCCTTTGACTGAGGTAACCATGCACTCATCACTTCCTGTTTCGCCTTAAATGAGAAATGACCAATCAGATGCTGTGTTCGGAATTGCCCCTATACCCTTCACTAATAAAGTCCACTTGAAGGAGTGAATGAAAACGAGTGTGCCGGAAGGGCTGCCGCTTTCGAATATTTTGAGCTTTCCGTGTAATAATTAGTTGAAAGGTAGCAAACGAGCTCCAGTAAATTAAAAGATTTATCTTGAACTCTTGTGTAAACTAGCATGTATAAAACACAATTATACAGTTTAATAATCAATAAAACCTGAATTTATACCTGTATACGTTATAAGTTGTAGCCACATTGGAAAAGCTGCGGGCGCCATCTTGGAAACAGACGCTTACATCAGTTGTACACTCATTATTGCAGTGAATTGAATATTGAATTCAATTGATACAAAATCATTGAATGAGTGCACTTGATAACATCCACTATGGTTCCGGACATCACTACAAATGGCTGTCCCATATTTAAGGCTATGGGGCAATTTCAGACACAGCCATCATTTTTGTTATTTTTAAAGGGATAGTTCACCCAAAAATGAAAATTTTATGTTTGCTTACCCACAGGGCATCCAAGCTGTAGGTGTGTTAGTTTCTTCAGTAGAACACAAATGAAGATTTTTAACTCTAAAAACCGTTGCACTGTGCCAGTCATATAATGCATGTCAATGGGGTGTAATTTTTTTGAGAGTAAAAAAATAACATGCATAAACAACTTCTTGAGAAAACGAACAGTATTTATATATATGTTTTACCTCAAATACAACACTATGTACATCAGCTGTCCCTGGGCCATCACTGCCTGTAAGTGAGGTCAAATTACACGATATGGCGTAGAGATACGCGCAAGAGATCACTTCTGCCACTTGTATCCCATTGAGAGACGCCGTATCTTGTACATTTGACCTCACTTACCGGAAGTGATGGTACGCTTGCGGCTGTTGTACATAGTGTTGTATTTGAGGTAAAAAAAAAATGATATAAATACTGTTTGGTTTCACGCAGAAACTGATCGTTTCATGTCTTAAGACATCAATGTGTCCCCACGAGCCGCAGGGTTTAAAGGACCACTTCACTTTTTTTGAAAATAGGCTTATTTTCCAAGTTGGTCATTTGGTCATTGACTGGCACACGGTACAACACAGTTGGAGTTAAAGATCTTCTGTTCTACTGAAGAAACAAACACACACTGCAAACAAAAAAATGAGAAAACTTAAAAGTTGAAGGCAAGCAGCTGCAGAACATTTTTGAGTTTTCTCAAATTAGGGTCAATAGTCGTACAAACTTTGTTTGAGTTATCTCAACTTTTTTCATGTTAAATAGCTGAATAAACCTTAAAAGCTGTTTTGTCATACAAAACATAAGTTAGATACATCTTGGACGCCCTGTGGGTAAGCAGATAAAAATCAAATTTTAATTCAAACTATCCCTTTAACAATTGAAATATGGGAAAATCAAGTCAGTTACCTGCTGAAAGGTGGTTTGGCTGGTCTTTTACCCTCATCAGCAAGCACCCAGAACTCAGCTAAAGCTATCAAACCTAGCCAGCAAAGACCATTAAACAACCGTAAGCTGGTTTAAGATGGGTTTTAGCTGTAAACTTAATAAAATTGTACAATTTAAGAGTTTAGTCCCAATTTTTTTATATATTATTATTAACAGCATTACTCTCAGTCATGGGCGTCGCTAGGCCCTTTTTAGGTACGGCCTTCAGAGTAGGCGGGCTTTATGGTCACACAGAAACTGCTGAGGCTGAGCGCAAATTGTAGCAGCGCAACTCGACGTCAAAATAAGATAAATGTAAGCAGTTAAACTAAACATTCATGTTTGACAGCTGCTGCTTTAAGTCAGAAATGTTAAACAAAACAATAAAATATTTAGGCAAATGTAAGAAACTTTTGTCTAATTTCGCCATTTTTAACTGGAAATATGCCTATGTGATTCATGTAGGCCTTAACGAACAAGAAATATAAACAAAGCCATTTTCATCAGATTAGGCATAAGATTAATAATGAATGTGTATATATTTTAAATGAATAATTCTATTTGTAACATTCAGTAAATAAAAAAAAAACTATTTTCAGCCTGTATTGGGCATTAGTAATGAATGTGTTCATATTGTGAATTTAATAATCTTAAAACTTAAACAGTAAATTAACATGTCTCAGAAAATTATTCATGAAACATATATATATATATATATATATATATATATATATTATATCAGTATGTTAATATGTAAACAGTATGTTTACTTTATTCACTGACAAAAAGAGAGATGTGGACATAAGAAAGACAAATAATCTACTGCCCAGTGACATGGTTTTCAAGATATTATCTATTTTTTTTTGGCCTTCAGAACATCTTAAAATGCACATATGTAGATCATAGAAATCAAAATTTTCTCAGGGGAGCATGCCCCCTAACCACCCTAACATTTGGGATCTTTTAAACTGCCTTAAATTATTGGGTATGATTAATGCATGTACAGTATGGCCATGCATAAGGTGTTAATATTGGCTTTATAAGTAATGATAAACAGCCAATATCTTCTGGGTATGCATGTTTGTAAGCTATTAGTTAATAGCGCAATTTTGGACCTTTGGATAGTGTTACCATTTTTTCTACAGGCCTATCCCTCACTGGGGGCTGAGCCCCACTAAAATGAAAATCCTAGAAACGCCCTGCTCTCAGTCTAATATACACTGCATAAGCTTAAAAATGTCTGTGGTTTATTGCTATGTCAGACTGGAAATGCCAGTTGCCTCAACAGACCTCGCAACATCTCACTTTGCCACTTAGCGGTGGACGTTAATATCGACATTCACGCATTTGCTTTGTTTTTTGATGAGTTGGCCGGCGGGGCACTATCGTAGGCCGCATGTTGTGGCGCCATCTACAGGTGTGCTTTCTCTTTTTGGTGAAGGGGTTTCATTTTCACTAACTCTGCAATAATCTTAATTCTCTCTCTCTCTCTCTCCCTCTCTCTCTTGCTTCTTCAGATGTATGCCAATGCTGAGGTATTTGATTTTTTTACTTTGTTTTGCTTTTAATTAATTTATTATTATTATTTTTAGCAAATAATCTACTACAATGCTTTGTTGCTGAAATGACTCGTTGCTACCTGCTACACTTACTGCAATCCACAAAACATGACCCGGAACAGCTTTTATGCATTTGAATTATGTATTTATATGTGAGATTATTAACACCACAAGGTAAATAAAGGTAAATATTTTATAAGAAATTTATTTGGAAATTAACAGAACCCTCCTTTAAAGAATACGTTTAATTTCTAAATGTTGTTCCTTGGCTCGCTTGAAGCTTAAGCTAATAACGACAAGCTGGCGGCAGAGAGCTAATGATTTATATTTTTTATTCTTTATTGTGTTAAAGTAATTGTTTAGGGTCCCTGGGAGAGAGAGATTATTTGTAGCCTTTCCAGTTATTGATTTTGGTGTTTAATGAAACTGGTTATTTATGACTAAAGCAAATAATAAAAAGTTCTAAAAGGCTCCATGTTTACATTTACTTACCGTTTTCCTTGTTTTACTACTTTAACCCTTTTACAGCCGGATCCCAAGCCAATCCCTGGTCCCCCCGGCCCTGAGGGTCCTGAGGGGGCCCGTGGACCCCAAGGAGAAGATGGCAGAGACGGGAGAGACGTATGTCTTTCTGTTCAATATAAACATGACTGATGTAAATTAATTAAGTGGTCAATTTTGAGATTTTGGGCTGTTTGTGTTTTCATAGCATGTTTGACAGTGTTTTCTGATTGTGGAGGAATAGAAAGCGATGTCCAAAATCCCCTCTTTAAAAATGAAACAAGAATTGCCAAACCTGATCACTTTTATAGGATAGATCACTTTTATAATGGATAGATCACTTTTATAATGCATAGATGCACTTTTATAATATATAGATGCACTTTTATAATAGATAGATGCACTTTTACAATAGATAGATGCACTTTTACAATAGATAGATGCACTTTTATAATAGATAGATGCACTTTTATAATAGATAGATGCACTTTTACAATAGATAGATGCACTTTTACAATAGATAGATGCACTTTTACAATAGATAGATGCACTTTTACAATAGATAGATGCACTTTTACAATAGATAGATGCACTTTTATAATAGATAGATGCACTTTTATAATAGATAGATGCACTTTTATGGACTTCAAAACAGAAAAAAAAACATTCATTGCCATTATAAAGCTTAGAAAAGCAAGGAATTTTTTTATATAACTCAGATTGTAGAAGAATGTCATATACACCTAGGATGACTTGAGGGTGAGTAGTTCATGGGCTAATTTTCATTTTTGGATAAACTGTCTCTTTAATATAACCAGTCAGCTAGGGAAGTATCTTTGTGTGTTTTGTTTTAACCTGCTTTTTTTAAAGGGTTAGTTCACCCAAAAATGTCATGAATCACTTTCCCTAATGTCGTTCGACACCCGTTCGACTGCCGTTCATCTTCGGAACTCAAATGAAGATATGTTTGTTGAAATCCGATGGCTCAGAAAGGCCTTCATTGACTCCAATGTCATTTCCTCTCTCAAGACCCATAAAGGCACTAAAGACGGCGTTACAAAGCCCATCTCACTACAGCGGCTCTACAATCATTTTATGAAGCCACCAGAATAGTTTTTGTGCTCAAAAATAAATAAATAGCGACTTGTATAGTAATGGTAGACCGAATTTAAAACAATGTTTCCCATCACTATATACGTCTTTTTTTGCACAAAAACTATTCTCGTCACTTCATAAAATGATTGTAGAGCCGCTGTAGTGAGATGGGCTTTGTAACGCCGTCTTTAGTGCCTTTATGGGTCTTGAGAGAGGAAATGACATTGGTGTCAATGAAGGCCTTTCTGAGCCATCGGATTTCAACAAATATATCTTCATTTGTGTTCTGAAGATGAACGGAGGTCTTTATGGGTGTCGAACGACATTAGGGTGAGTAATTAATGAGAGAATTTTCATTTTTGGGTGAACTAACCCTTTAAGGTGTGTTGCCTTAAAAAGTAGTCAACATGACATGTTTATATGGGAAATTGCTAGTATGTTCACTGGCTATATTGTACACAAATATGTAAAATCAATTTTTTATGTATTTAAATATTTTTATTTCTTAATTTGATTATTATCTGCAAAAAAACAGGAAATACATACAATATGGTAATACTAAAAACGAATTATAATACCCGTAACATAATTAGTCTCTACATTAAGCAAGTATACCAACAACATAGGATTCGATTTTCCTGTTCATTCCCTGTGGCAATACTCAAATCAAAATAATTACAAGTTGCAATGATAGTTTTTAACTTGTTATATTTTCATCTTCTGTGATCCAGAGTTTTCCTGTACCGAAAGTCTAGTGAACCTCCATTAGAGCTGTTCCTTTAGACTCAGTTCATTAGGGTTTTGTTCTCTTGTTCAGGGAGGCAGAAACTGCTCATTAGAGATGTTCTCATGTCAACACATCTGTCCTGTCTCACTGACTTGTCCATTTTTTTTAGCATATAGTGTCTTTTCTAACGTTTTCTTCTGTTCTTCAGGGTATTCCAGGCACCCCTGGCGTCCCTGGAGCTCCAGTAAGTATGAAATTGGAGGACTGATATTGAAATTCTGATATACTGATGAGCCAATAATATTTTTTATGTTGCAGCAGATTATAAAGATGATAAATAAAACTATTATTATTATTAACACTAAGATAATAGTTTTAGGCTACAAAGATTATAAAGCTGATATATCGTTTTAAATTAAAGACAGGAAAAAGGTTTGTAAGCTTATAGTAAGATTTTAAAGTTGATATATAATACTATTCTTATTAAAACACACATACACACAAACAAAATAATTAGTTATCTTCATCACAGCACCTGTTAGTGGGTGGGATATATTAGGCAGCAAGTGAACATTTTGTCCTCAAAGTTGACGAATTAGAAAATGGCCAAGTGTAAGGATTTGAGCAAGTTTGACAAGGGCCAAATTGTGATGGCTAGATGACTGGGTCAGAGCATCTTCAAAACTGCAGCTCTTATGTGGTGTTCCCGCTCTGCAGTCGTCAGTATCAATCAAAAGTGCTTGTGGTGGCCAAGGCTCATTGATGCACGTGGGGAGTGAAGGCTGGCCCGTGTGGTCCGATCAAACAGACGAGCTACTGGAGCTCAGATTGCTCAAGAAGTTAATGCTGGTTCTGATAGAAAGGTGTCAGAATACACAGTGCATCACAGTTTGTTACGTATGGGGCTGCATAGCTGGAGGCCAGTCAGGGTGCCCATGCCGACCCCTGTCCATCTCCGAAAGCGCCAACAGTGGGCAATGGGTCAGGACACTGTTTTGGCCCCAAAAGGAGGACCAACACAATATTAGGCCATAATGTTATGCCTAATCAGTGTATATATAAATATATATTGTTCAAAATATAATAAAACTACACAATGTTAATAAATAATAAATAATTAAATGTGCATTTGAAAATCATTAGGCAACACAATATGATAAGGAATTGTATAAAAAGGATCTATTGTTTTTTTTGTTTTTTGCTATAGAAATGTTCTATTAAAAAAAGTTGCTCATAATAATTCAGGAGGGACCCCGCCAATGCTGGATTATACTTTAAACAGACTTCTGAGAACTATATTTGAACAATGCTTTGTGTCATGTGAATTGCATTATGCAATATTTTGTAGTATGTAAACATCATTCCGTAAGATTGAATATCGCCGTTATTGAACTTGCCCGTTATACTCTGTGTCAGTATCTATTAAGGGAAAGCGTGGTGTGTCATAAATAGGTGTAATGCTGCTCAGAGCTGACTGGTCCGATGAGATGAGAACAGATGCATAGAGGAGTGCGGCATCGCTAATTATGTTACAATAGACCCACCGTGCCCTGCCCTATCTCAGCAACAGCTGCAGTCGATGCTGATCGGTGATGAAACTGCTTTTGTCCTTCTGTGTGTGTCGTAGGGCAGTAAAGGAGATCGAGGCGAGGTTGGACTGCCAGGACAGAGAGGACTGCAGGGGGCCCCAGGACCAATGGTTAGTACTGAAACGTATCATATTTAATAACCACAATGACAGGATAAAACTTTACAATAATGTTCCATTTGGTAGTGCGCATTAGTTAACACAAAATAACAATGAATAGTTGTACTTTTATTAATGTATATTAACGAAAATAAACAAACACTATTACAAATGTATTGATCATTAGTAATATGTTAATGTGGCAATCAATAATGTTTTACAGATTTGCATGTCAGTTTCATGTTTGCACACAATTTTATTTCACTGTTCTAAATTAATCACTGTAATGTTAATTGATTCTTATATGTGTGTAGGGACCAATGGGCCCCATGGGGCCACGAGGACCGGTGGGAGAAAGAGTAAGAGACCTCAGAATGACTCCATCTGTTTGAATTCACATTCAGTCCCTACAGTTCTTCACGATTCCACAAACGAGAAAATAAAGCTCAGGATGTTGCTTGATGTTAAAAAGAGTTATTAAAGGACAACTCCGGGGAATTTTTAAGTTAATCTTGATCATTATACCTTTGTGAGTACAGGTATAGGGATTGGTGCTTGCAACACGGAGCTATTGCAGTTAATGTCCAGAGCTCCCACTCAGCTAAAAGGGCAGTTATGGGGGCATAAACATAAAGGGTGTCTTTGTGCCTCTTAACAGACACAAAATGCAATTAAAATGTCTGTCCAACATGAACAGGGCCCTTACATGACAATGAGATGCGTTTAGCCACTTAGCCAATGCTTAAATTCACATAAATAATGTTTTAGACGGCTAGCTGTAGTCTTGTGGGAACTCGGTGTAGCTGGAAAAAAGGCAAATAATCCAGTTGGGAAGTCCAGTCCAGTACAACAAAGCCACAAAAATGACTCAATGCAGTATGTACACATTGACACAGAAAGCCACCTTTCACACATGCTTGAATGTCCGTTTTCACACAAATGCAGTCGGTTATGTCTTAAGTCAGTGTAAAGATTGGAGAAAATTGAATATATTAGATTCGTGCATAAGTTCTTAAAGTAACAGCAGCCTAATATTCCTGCTGCCGTCTGTCATTGACATTAATTACAGACAGAAAACTCACTCACTGCTCTTGACTAAACTTCAGTAGCTTTAATAAGAATCAGTATATTTAATTCACTCAGTGAAGATTGTGCTGTTTTATTTTACATTTGATTATTCAATTTTATGTGGTATTTTACCTGAATACTAAACATATCTGAAAATGTTAAAACACTAATATTTTTATATCTATTGTCATATACAATAAGGTAAGTGTGGTAACTAACTATAAAAAGCTGGAAATTACCACCACAAAATCCATAATTTGTGAAAATCTGGTGGGACTAAATTGATGTCAACATGCTAAGATTTGGTTTTATTGGGTTTGTAGGGTCTTCCTGGTTTCCCTGGATCTGCCGGACCCCCTGTAAGTCTTTTCCTCTTGTTGGAAAGCAAACCAATGCTTTTCTGCTAAATGCTACATTTTGTGTTTGTAATGTTGACATGTTCTGTTGATATTGTATTGTCATATTATCATTGTTTTCTTGTCTTTTTGATTGTATTTAATTTGCAATAATGACGGCATCATGCTTTTTAGACGAATTATGCATTTTTGAAGGTTTGACTTATACTGTTTTTGTTTTTCCTCTAGGGACCAGAGTCTATTGGGCCACCAGTATGTAAAACAATAAAATAATGGGTCTTACTATAATTAGTCTCATTCTCAGCTTTTAATTTTACATTTACAAATTTTAATGGTATTTCTCGACCATGCAGGGACCCCCAGGGAAGGCTGGGACTCCAGGAGATGAAGGAAACATCGGACCTGAGGTCGAAATTCTTTTCAAAGTGTCACATTAATACTAAGGCATCTTAACACAGCTAAAGAGTTAATGCTGCTCTGTACCAGCCCAAAATTCGGTGTAATGCCACTTAAAAGCCTGACTAAATTATGCCTGCTCTGACCCACTTCAGCCCTTAGTGTCAAAGTATAGTTATATGTGCTGTGTAAATGCATTCATGCCACCTCTGAGCAGCGTTCGTGTAAAGACACCTAAATGCCATTTCAGAAGTGCTTCTATGCCACATTTGCAGTGTATAATTGGCAATAGATATAGGTTTTCACACTTGATGTCATTACTTTATTGATTGTTTCTGTTACCTGAATATAAATGTCCCTTACGATATTTCTTCAGGGTCCTCCTGGACCAAGAGGAGGACTTGGGCTCCCAGGACCACCAGGCCCACCAGGCCCTCCAGGACCAGCAGTAAGACCGGCTTCTACCATTTCCTAATTTCATGTTTCATGAGCAATCTTACGTATGGTGAATGCTTTCAATCCACTTACAAGGAACGGACATTGTATGGGCTTAATTTAGTTAAGTCTACATTTAACCAGAACATTCAATGGTGGAGTTTTACTTTTAGAGTTTATGCCTATGTCTCACTGTATTCAGCGATCTTAGTCTAGAACATGTTTTACTAGACTGAAAAAAAAGTCTGTAATGCAAGTCAAAATGAAAATCTGTAACACTTGGTCTCATGAAAGAATGGTGGCAGTTACCATTGTAATTTAGGGGAGCATTGTCTGACTATCACCAGACGAAGCTCAATTAAAGATTGAACATCGGTCTGGGGAGTCTACTCTGTATTTTCTTCTCCACAAGAGGCGTGATCAACGAGCATAATTCAAATAACTCTGTATGCAATTGGATAGTCCTTCAACCAATCAGACAACAAGAGGAGTGATCAACTGTCAACAACCCATCGCTTCTCTATCCGTCATCGTGTTAAACCCACCAATAGCGTGCCAGGTGGATAGGCCAGTCTGTGATTGGTTCCCGCAAAAGTGTAAGAGAAGCAGTAGAAATGAATGTTCAGGTTTCCAGACTGAGCTGCAGGGAGAAATCAAATCACCGGCAGATCAGGCTGGGTTTACCCTGTCTAGGGGAGGGACTTTCTTATACTTTAATTGTACAACCTTTGCATTAGACTACATTTTGAATGTCTGTTTGACAATATAAGTACATTAGCGTTATCAAACCAAAGATAACCCCGGTTTCACAGACAAGGCTTAAGCTAATCCCAGACAAAAAAAAATGCATGTTCTGTTTTAACTGAAAGCAACTTGCCCTGACATATCTCAAAATATGTCAGTGACATTGTTTTGTCTCAAGCTGCACACCAGTAATGTTTTTTTCTAAGGCACATTTATAAAAGCTACTTAAATATCCTAACTTAACTAAGGCCTAGTCGTGGCTAAGTCTGAGCTCTGTCTGTAAAACCGGACCGTAGGTTACTAATAGATACTAAATCTGTTATACATTGTAATTCACTTGTCTTTAAACATCCTAAGACTTCTTGATTCGTTTTGTCCCTGCTGTTAACCCTTACTTTCAAGGGTTAGTTCATCCAAAAATGTAAATCCTGTCATTATTTACTCACCCTCATGTCATTCCAGACCCGTAAGACCTCCGTTCATCTTCAGAACACAAATGAAGATATTTTTGTTGAAATCCGATGGCTCAGAAAGGCCTTCATTGACACCAATGTCATTTCCTCTCTCAAGACCCATAAAGGCACTAAAGACGTCGTTACAAAGCCCATCTCACTACAGCGGCTCTACAATCATTTTATGAAGTGACGAGAATAGTTTTTGTGTGCAAAAAAACAAACAAAAACTAAATAACGACTTGTATAGTGATGGCCGATTTCAAAACACTGATGTGAATCGGCGTAACGATTCATGATTCGGATCGCGTGTCAAATTGCCAAACTGCTGAAATCACGTGACTTTGGCGATCTGAACTGCTGATTCGATACACTGATTCATAACAGTTCGAAACGTTGTTTTGAAATCGGCGATCACTATATAAGTCGTTATTTAGGTTTTTTGCACACAAAAACTATTCTGGTCGCTTCATAAAATGATTGTAGAGCCGCTGTAGTGAGATGGGCTTTGTAACGACGTCTTTAGTGCCTTTATGGGTCTTGAGAGAGGAAATGACATTGGTGTCAATGAAGGCCTTTCTGAGCCATCGGATTTCAACAAAAATATCTTCATTTGTGTTCTGAAGATGAACGGAGGTCTTTACGGGTGTCGAACGACATTAGGGAAAGTAATTAATGACAGAATTTTCATTTTTTTAACCCTATAACTGGGTCAGGTGATTTCTGTTGGCTTTCAGAGGGTATAGAACTAATGCAGAGCTTTCATACAGATCTGTTCTGAACGCTGTAACCTTTGAGGATTTGAAAAGGGGCTTTGCTTGAGCGTGTGTCTGAATCTAAACTATGCTGCTGTCATTCTGCTGTCCATAGGGGCCACAAGGTGCTGGGAACCCTGAGGGAAGTGGGGAGACTGTGAGTGCTTGTTAGATTTGAATATTATTCATGCTTCACATGGACACACAGAACCTGCACATCAGCATTTAACAAATGTTTGAGTCTAAAAGATCTGAAACTTAGAAAACAAAAAGATACAGTATGCAACATATATAACTTGGAAAATATGTCAACATGCACTGTATTTGCTCTATAATTTATCATTGGCTCATAAAAATGCAGCAGAAGCTTTTTAAGAGTTGACAATCGGCTGCAGTTTCTGTTGTGCCCCCTCATCTTAAATCTTCATTGCTCCATTTGCATGTCTCTGGTGAGCTACAGGCTGCTTGTGTGTTATTCTTCACTTCCTGTCTGATCCTGCTGTTAATGATGAATAGGCTTGATGCGTTTGTGCATCTCTTTTTGTTAGCAGTGCCAGACAACATGCCCAGCTGGACCACAGGGATTGCCTGGTCTGCCAGGGATGAAGGTGAGTCCCTACCCCTGAGTATTAAACTTTGGCATGTAACATATCTGTGCTTGTGCTTCAGACATGAATCATTCCTCTAATTATGTGTCTTTTTGAGGAGAAATGTACTGTTACTTACCCAAGTGATCTGAGTTACGATTCATACCTGATTTTGATACCTAAATTTACATTGGAGGAACATTTTGAGTCAAGGCCAGTGCGCAACCACTGAGTGACGCGTTAACCACCCCCTACAATTGTTCAACCCACCCAAATAACACCTCAAACACCTCTACACTTGGAGAGTTTTCAAAAATAATTGGAAGAAATATAGCTGTGGGCTGCAATTATTGGGGTTTAAGCACTTTAAAGGAACACACCGCCGTTTTTAGAAATAGGGCTTATTCAACTTCTTTCCTACATTTAGATATGTGGGCAAATGCATTTTTTTGTCAGTGCATGCATTGTTTTAGTTTGGCAGGGTCGCCACTAGCTTAGCTTAGCATAATGAATGGAATCCTATGTTGCCAGCTAGCATGTCCCGAGTAAAAGTGATCCAAAAAAACAACAACACCTAATTACTTCTTGTGGCCTGCGTATTCACAATGAGTAAAAATAGCGATGCAGATTAAGACTAGGCAATTTCCTAGGCAGATATTGACTTGGGACTATATTATGGGGAAGCACAGGCAAAGCACTGTTACTTGGGCACAGAGATATCACGCAACACATTGGAATCCCTCAACAGCCGGAGGACGTGAGGATGAGAGCCATAGAGTGTCTGTGCTGTGTGCTCAACACTGGCCATATCTCATGGCTTCACCTGTGCGCTCCCCCCCATAATATAGTCCCAAGTCAATATCGGCCTAGGAAATTGCCTAGTCTTAATCTGCATCGCTATTTGTAGGCTACTTGTTGTGTATACATAGGCCACAAGAAGTAATTAGGTGGGGGTACTGTTGTTTTTTTTATCACTAAAGCCGGGTGCACACTGTGCGATTTTGGCCACGATTTGGCCGTCTGAGACAAATTTAGGAAATCCTAAAAGATTCCTCAGATCCTAGGCTAAAATCTGACGTCTTTGGTCGTTAGTTTGACATGTTCACCGGCCGCCGATTAATGAGTGCTGCGATCAAATTTTACCTCAGACGAAATTCTGGCAGTGTCAGAAGATTTGGCACAGAATCCTGCAGTGTGACTTCTCCTACGACAACAGTCAAATATCTCGGTTTTTCAAGACAAACTATGACCAAAACGAGAGCTAGAAATTTATTTGTAGCCAGTATTTAGTCCCGCGTGTAATGCAGCTCACTGTCACTGAACGCGTCATTCATTGATGATATAAAACTCCGGGTGAGATTTCTTGCGCGCGTCCGTTTTTAGCGCGCCTAAACTATCGTGCAGTCTGACATTAATGACAACTGAGATCTTACAGTGTGACATGGGGATCATGTTCGTACAGTCTGACAAGGGACATTCGCAAAGGATTTTGAAAAATCGCACAGTGTGCAGGACCCATTAGATATCAACATAGGATTCCAATCATTATGCTAAGCTAAGCTAGCGGCGACCCTGCCAAGCTAAAAAATAGATAAAATGTAGGAAATCACAATTGTAGCACCTTGGACAAAGACACCACATGCCAGTTATCAAGTTAATCAGACTGATTGTTGCATAGCTATCGACGTTTTCGTGTCCATACATAGGTGTACCAAGTTTGGTGAAAATATCTCATTCCGTTGAAGAGGAATAGCTTTTTTAGTAAAAGTGGCCACAGCAACTTCAAACTTTTTGCCGTCCCGTCGCAGACGTCAATCAAATTGCTGACTTTTTTGATAATTATTGATCATCAGACTCCAAAGAATCTTTCTGCACTGGTTTATTTCTGTTCTGAATTGGCGAGAAACCTAGCACTAATTCGTAATAGTAGGATTTGCGTCTGCACAACTTTTGGTCAGCCGATCGCTTTTAAGAGAGAATGCCGATCCTTGGAAGTTCTAATAATTGCAATAGGATTGTATGCGCTTAAACCCCCAAATATATATATATTTAGTCCTGTTCCAACATTGAAGTGGAAGTTTGTATGAGCAAGCACTGCTCACATTTTCAGAAAATGTAAAAATACAAACAATTTAAACTTGCTGTAAAATAAAAATAAAACATTGACAAATAGGTTCAATTTACTTATTGATGCATGAAGATTAAATGTGTTGTCCGGAGTAGCAGTACAAAATTATGATTTTGCTCACTAAAGAAAGTTTCTTTGGCCAAACACCAACTACTTTCTAATGAATGAGTGTATTAATTAATTGAATCTCTCTGCCAGGGACATCGTGGTCTTCCAGGTCTGGACGGTGTGCCAGGTATCTTAGGTGAAAAGGTAAGAATGCTTTGAAACATTCTTAAAGGGTTAGTTCACCCCAAAATGAAATTGATGTCATTAATGACTCACCCTAATGTCGTTCCACACCTGTAAGACCTCCGTTCATCTTCAGAACACAGTTTAAGATATTTTATATTTAGCCCGAGAGCGTATTGAAGTGTATGCACACTATACTGTCCATGTCCAGAAAGGGAATAAAAACATCATCAGAGTAGTCCATATGTGACATCAGATGGTTAAATAAAATCTCTTGAAGCATCGGAAATACATTTTGGTCCAAAAATAACAAAAACTACAACTTTATTGAGCATTGTCTTCTCTTCTGGTTTGGTTTTCGTTTCTCAAATATGGATATGCTCTCGGACTAAATATAAAATATCTTAAACTGTGTTCTGAAGATGAACGGAGGTGTGGAACGACATTAGGGTGAGTCATTAATGACATCAATTTCATTTTGGGGTGAACTAACCCTTTAAGAAGAAGAAAAATCAAGAAACGGCAATACCCAAGCTCTTCAGAGTGATTAATCAACAAGCACTGTAGTCGTGTTCTTCTATATTTACAGGGAGAGCGAGGGACCGCTGGAGAGCCAGGTCCTCCTGGAAAGGCAGGAGATGATGTATGAAAACTTTGTTCATTTGTTGTAGACTGAGATGTGTTGACTTTTCTCTTTTACATATTGTCACACCTGGGATTGTATCATGTATACTCAAATTTCCTCCAGGGTCAGCGGGGTCCAATCGGATTCCCTGGACCTCATGGCGAGAAAGGTGATCGGGTAAGACTTAAAACAACATCTTCATCTGCATCAGATGAGGAAAGAGCAAGAAACCAGAGAAACGCTTGCAGAGCAATATCCTCCAGCCCGATCAATGCATTAAATAATTATTAAAGCAAATTAGTTTAAAGCTCAATAAAGCTAATCAAATAGCATCTCCAGTGATTGTACAGATTAAAACTGCTGTGTGAGCATAATGTATGCAAGGTAAAATATTTTAGGCTTGTGTGAAAACACAAAAGAAATAGAAATGTCTTTCCTCCAGCTGAACACAATGACCTTTATTAAAGCTTTAGCCCTTCTTTTTCATTTCTGCAGGGTCCTCCTGGATTCAACGGGATCCCAGGACCCACCGGACCTCCAGGATCTCCAGTACGTAAGCAGAAAAATCTGATATCAAAGTACAGAGGATTTGTCTTTATCTGATATTTATAAGATTTATATGAGATACAGTGAGGAAAAAAAGTATTTGAACACCCTGCTATTTTGCTCCCACTTAGAAATCATGGAGGGGTCTGAAATTGTCATCGTAGGTGCATGGCCACTGTGAGAGACATAATCCAAATAAAAAAAATCCAGAAATCACAATGTATGATTTTTACCTATTTGTATGATACAGCTGCAAATAAATATTTGAACATCTGAGAAAATCAATGTTATTATTTGGTACAGTATCCTTTGTTTGCAATCACAGAGGTCAAACGTTTCCTGTAGTTTTTCATCAGGTTTGCACACTGCAGGAGGGAATTTTATTTTGGCCCACTCCTCCACACAGATCTTCTCTAGATCAGTCAGGTTTCTGGCCTGCCGCTGAGAAACACGGAGTTTGAGCTCCCTCCAAATATTCTCTATTGGGTTTAGGTCTGGAGACTGGCTAGGCCACACCAGAACCTTCATATGCTTCTTACAGTGCCACTCCTTGGTTATCCTGGCTGTGTGCTTCGGGTCATTGCCATGTTGGAAGACCCAGCCTCGACCCATCTTCAATGCTCTAACTGAGGGAAGGAAGTTGTTCCCCAAAATCTTGAATGTTATTAGTTAGATTCTTACTGATTTTATGGGGTGGACAGGTGTCTTTATGCAGCTACCGACCTCAAACAGGTGCATCTAATTTAGGAGAATAAATGGAGTTGCAAAGTAACCGAATGTGTAACTACCAGCGGACTATCCAAATAAAGGTTAACACTAAGTGTAAACTGTAGTTAAAGAGTGGCAGATGCTATTTGCACCTCAGTGTATTGTAGTATATTATAACGCAGTGTGATAATAACAAAATATTCAGTTTATATGATTTTATTTATTAAAATGATAAATGGATGCTGCTTTATTAGGACTTTACATGTCCCTGTCTCTAAAGCACACCCCTAACCCTACACATTAAACACGTTATACCCGCTATTCTATACCTGTTATGCACTTTATTTACACTTTTTGAAAATTTTCTTTATTATTTAAAGTAAACACTTCTCTGTGTTGATATGAAATGGGAAAAAGGAGAATAAGTTCAGTGAACGGTGGATTTGAACTCGGGTTGGCCACGTCAAAAGCTAACCCCTGATGGATTTCTCTGGACATTTTGTCTGGCTCAATCCGTCAATGGTGGGCGGAGTTAGTGTAAATAACTTCTGCCAACAAGGCGAGTGTAATGTTGTAAATAAACACTCCTGTAAATTTAAAGTTAAAGCTCTGTCAGGCTGCAGCAAATGGGAGTGCAGTCGATCAACCAACAGATAATGAATTATATTATGGAGTTTAACGAAGTAAGTGAATATTTCTGTCTTGACAGGGTGTTGAAGGCATCAGAGGGCGACAGGGACACCCTGGGCCTAAAGGAGATGATGTGAGTTACTGCTGTCCGTATGATCTAAATCTAACCTGCTCAAGAACACTATGGATTGAGTAACAATCAGCCAAATGTGTTTTAGGGTGTAATCGGAGCGCCTGGTGAGAAAGGAGCTGCTGGTGCCAAGGGTGACACTGTGAGTGATTCACAGTAGATTTATGCTCAAAATGACCTTCATATTCACATCACTGTAGTAATTATGAAATTGTACTGAATTATTTGAAATGTCTTCGATTACTGTAATGATGTGGAGGATGTTTATGTGTAGGGCGAGCCAGGAAAGAACGGATCTGATGGAGCAACAGGAGCTACAGGAGAGAAGGCGAGTTATGATGATGATTCAAAAAACATTTCCATTTGTTCCTGCTGCCTACACTGCAAGCATATCCCGTTTTTATGATGCTGAATTGGACCTTTTTGCTAATTAAAATGCATATTGTTTTGTGACAAATTGATGATTCTTAAATCTGGCTTGTTGATTGATGAAAACTATGAAGAATTTGAAGTTTTGCTGTCTGCTTGACAGGGAGACCCAGGTCTGCCCGGAGCCCTTGGTGTCAGAGGAATTGTGGGAATTCCAGTGAGTTAATCAGTTAATCTATATTTATGTGCATGTGCGCAGTTCTGGATAGTAACTGATTTCTGGATTATGGAATCAGATTCTAAAATTGATATACTTGTAATTAGAATACTCAATCAGATGTCAGTTAAAGGGGGGGTGAAATGCTGTTTCATGCATACTGAGCTTTTTACACTGTTAAAGACTTGAATTCCCATCCTAAACATAGACAAAGTTTCAAAAACTAATGTTGGACGTTTTATGGAGTATTTCTTTGTCAAAAATACTCCTTCCGGTTTCTCACAAGTTTCGGAGAGTTTTTTTCGAGTATAGGTCGGCTTGACGTTAATAGAGCGGAAGGTCCTTGTATGGGCCGTACGGGCTCTTCTCCCGGAAGGGTGCGCGCTCGCGTGACTAGAGCGTGAGAGGAAATGCACGCCCATAAACACTCCACGCCGCGCTCCACTTTATTCCTATGGGTGACATCAAGCGACTTCAACACTTCAGCTCAGCAAGTCACTGCTGTCACAGGACTTCACCAAATCATACCAAAGAAGTGTGTTTTTGACAGAGCGGTCCCAGCGATAAAGGTTCGGTCCTGCTTTGGAAGCAGGCGGTGAGTAAAACTGCTTCAAATGTCTCTGCTGTTGGCTATCGTCGCGTGAGTAAACATCAGTAAACGACACGATCGCGTGCTTCGTCATTCAAATGCGCTAAAGGACTCTATTGTTGTTCTATGTATAACGTTACACTAGTCTGCAAAACCGTTTTACTTGCTACTGCTAAGGTTTAGTCGCATACAATAGTCCATAAACCGAATCAGGTCCTCATAAACTGCGAGTAAAGACACACAAATGTTGACAGGCCACTAAATACAGTCCATACCACAGAGACGGACGTCCTGCTGCTGCTGTTTCTCCTGTTCAATTTATTTCAGTCTCCGAATGATTCTGGATCATAATCTATTAGCTGAGCTCGACAGCCATGGGTTCCTCCACGCTTGAGGACGTCACCGCTTTGCACGCACTCGTCATTCTTTAGCTCCGCCCACTCGATACGCCTCCAGGCGCTCGTTTTTTTCCGGAAAGACTCGGTACAGCCCATATTTCTTTTATAAATATAATAAAACTAAAGACTTTTCGGAGATATGAAGGATGCATTACTACTCTATAGGTACTCAAGATTGACTGAAACTGAGTGTTTCACCCCCCCTTTGAATGATTGATTACATGATAATTTAAAGGTCCACTGAAGTGCCTTGAAACACGCTGCATTATTCAATGTGTTGACGTAATTTCCCCTGAAACGGCTCCAGCTGTTAGCAGCTCCTCCCCTTTTTTGATCAGCCAATAGCGTTTCATTAATATGCAGTTTGACTAGAGCGCAAGAGCGGACCTTCTCTCTCTGTTTGGTAAAGCCAGTTTCCTCTAACACTGTTCACCATCATAATCCTCCTCCAGAATTCAAATGGGTCGATAAGTTTGTTGTCTGCGCCGACTCGCGCATATGATCTGCGCTGCGCTTTCGTGTCTGTAGTCTAAATTTAGACCAGATCCGTAAGTGTGTGCGCGCTGCTGCGGTGCGTAAAACTAACGTGAAAACAGACTTTATTCGCCTCAAATGAAAGCATATTTACACTGAATCGTTTCCTATCACATATATAGTGTGCTATGTGCCTTTCACCATGGAGAAATTAGTAAATGTGTGTTAACAACTGACCGATTTCAGCTTCAGCTTCAGCATTGTAGGGGGCGGGCTTTAGATTCTAGAGAGCATTTTGATTGGACAGAAGATTTGACGAGAAAGTGAAGTCTGCGATGATGTCACCAAAATCTGAGATTTGTTTTAGCGGAAGTGAGAGACTGTAAGTTTTGAATGCTTATTTCTCCTAAATGTAAATTTTGTCATAGTTTTGGAACATACCAGCTTATTCATAACTTTAAATCTAACACAGTCATACTAAAAGCTAAAAAAAACTTAAATTTTGATTTCAGTGGACCTTTAATATTGATAAAACAGTAACTTATTCATAATTGATTGATTCTCACTCATTATTTTGTATCTTTTAAATTGTCCTTTCTCAAACAGCCTATTGCTAATGTACAGTCAAACCAAAAATTAATCAGACACCAGATATCATTTTTTACTAGTGTGTGCAGGACACTATAGTTTATTTATGTAAGTGAGGATAGTGAAATAAAGTAAACTTAGTCATATTATACCCACAATTTCTTCATACAGTGAATTACCAGTAAAAATGTATTTAAAAACAATTGGGACTTTTTTTTTTGCTTTAGCGTTAACCTTTGACACCACAGACTGAACAAAACAAAGCATTGGTTGACCTAAATCGGTATTATCTTATTGTGCATTCAGCTGACAGCTGATTGGTTGATTGTAATCCATTACATACCCTTCTATCAAAGTTATCTGACATTATCAAGATGAATTTGTTCTTGTCATATTATATTACCATTTTATAAATTATAGCGAATAAACCTAATCCCAGTTTGAGAAATGTAATGTTAAATGCACTTAATTTTACTGACAAATTTTCAAAAAAAATGTCTCTTTGTATTTTTATATCACTATATTACAGGATTATTATATCCAAGTCTGTGATAAACCAGGTTAAAAGTAATCTAAAAGTAGTCAGATTATATAACTAACTACAGTTTTCATCATGTCATTTGTATTAAGTGATAGACTACAATTTTGAAGTAATCTACCCAGCAATGCTTTTCCTGAAATGATTCTCAAAGCTGCCGCTGTAACTCTGAAAGCTGTCGCATGAGATCCTGCCTACTATACAGTACATACTGAACTTGTGAGGCGTGAGGTCTTGACACCAACAAACTTTAAATGAGGAGATTTTCACCCATTTGTAATCTTTGACTCACCTTGACTTAACAATGTTGCATCTCAAATTTAGGGTTTACCAGGAAAACAGGGGCTCGTGGGACCTGCAGGCCAAAAGGTAATCATCATTTGCATAAAAAAATAATGTATGCTGAATCTCATTTAAATTTTAAAATAGTGATGCCACTGCAAGCAATTTCACTCTTTCTATTACAGGGTGAAGTTGGTGCTGTAGGACTGACTGGTCCGGTTGGGCCTCCTGGTAAAGATGTGAGTATTATGGAAATTTTTGCACTTGTATGAATGTTTATTATGATTATTAATCATGCTAATTTTATATTTTAGGGAGCACCTGGGCCAGCAGGAGAAGATGGAACTCCGGGAGTCAAAGGAGCCACTGTAATAACATTTTTAGAACTTTTTTTCTAAAAATATATATATATATATATTTGGTGCACACCATTCGGTGCTGAGATTATAATTCATAGTAATTTGTTGAAAATGGATCCAGTTAATCAACAAACTTCCCTCCCTCTTAGGGTGAAACAGGAAAACAGGGTCCAGTCGGCCCAATGGGCCCACAAGGAATCCAGGTGGGTTGGACACATCAACGGACCCTTTGGTTTGACTATGGATCTTAATGGCTGTGTTCCAATTTGCATACTTATACTATGCTGTAAATGTATGTACTTTACTGGAGATGGCAAAGACAGTACAAGTGAGCAATTAAAAAAAAAAAGGTGTATTGATACCAGTGCTGGGTGTAACTGTGCGTTCACACTGCCGGCGGCGAGAGCGGCAAGCTGGCCGGAAGTCATTCATTTTCAATGGGAGCCGGGCGGCGAGCTCCGGCGAGAGCGGCGCGTCTTGGACGATTTGGGCGTCGAGGAGAGTTGAAATCAGCTCAACTTTATGGTAATGAGCTATGATGCGGTATGGCGGCAACCAGTCAGAATGTAGAAGTGCTCCGCTTGAGAGAAATCCAGAGAACGCAGGCCTGTAAACTTTGGTTCCGACCACATTAGTTCCCAAGCAAAATGTAAGAGAAGTTGATTATTGCTGTGCGGGTTTCCCTATCATTTATGACAAGATCATTCATAGTGATGTGTAATGTGTTAAGAAGTCGCGCAACATTATTTTACAGGCGCTAGAACGCTCGTTGTTCAGCGGGTATGAAATTCATTCTTACTTTCACATTTAAACGATTTTATGAGTTTAATTTATACCCTACTTGTGGTCAGTCTATCCATCAACATGCTTGTTTAATTTGCGGCCTCTTTAAATACAGTTTAAAAAAAGAAAAAACATTCAATCTACGTCAGAGCGGTAGCGCGTCCACGAAGCTTTCTACAGCGTCGTTGGCAGGGCAGCAAGAGCCAATTTTGACGCTCTCGCCGGCGGTGGTGTGAACGCACGGTTACTAGTCAATATGTAATTAGTTACTGTAATTTAATTCCTTTTCCCTTGAAAAAGTAAAGTAAGGGATTACTCTTATTTTTTCTGTAATTGAATTACCGTTACTTCTGATGTAATTGGACTAAATACTGTGTTTAGACTGTAGAACAATTATATATAATACAATCGTGGAATAACATCAAAAGTCTAACTTTAAAATGCATGTTTTTATGTATCCTTCTCATATTTGCAATACGTTGGTCAGTTAACACAAATAATTGTAGTTTTATATGATTTATTTGAATGATTAAAATATCCATTTTATCCTTGAATCGCTTAACTAGAATTTAACTATAGAATTTAGAAAGTAAAAAGTAATGAAATACTTTTTGTAGAGAGTAATTTGTACAGTAATCAAATTACAGTATTGAAGATATAATTAGTAACTAGTAATACACTACTTTTTTAAAAGTAACTTACCCACCTCTGATTGATACTACCCTTTGTTGCATACGTTTGCATGTAAATCCAAGAGTTTACAGACATCCCAACCAGCAAAAACTAATTTCCGAAGATGACAACCCTCACTCCCAATTAGTTTAACTAAGTGCAAATAGCGTGCCTTGTTGGCAAATGCTGCTCACACTAGCTTTGTCTAACAATGCCTGGTTTGGCCAAAGAAGATTGAAAAAGAACGTTCATATTTCAAAATCTTCAGTGGCCCAATCAGTAATAACATGAATCCGCCTTTTGCAAAGCTCGCTCTTCTCTCTTTTTTCTATCAAAAATCCCAATGGAAAGGCATTTACTTTCAATAAAAATTAATAAAATGTTCTAAATGTGGAAATAAAGTGCCAAACTAAATGTTTAATAATAATAAAAAGCATTTATTGGGTAGGGTTAGAGGTAGGTGTAGGGAGGGCTTTTAGTGTCCCTTTACGGCAGCATCAATTTAATAATTTTAATAAATATAATAATTTACTGTTATTATTGCATCAAGTTAATGTACAACAATACTGAGTTGCAAATAGTTTATCTCTTTCAAAATAAAGAATAAATTGCATGTAATTACTATTTACACAAATATTTTAAAGAACTGCTGCTTGTATATGGTGTAAATAGAATATATCACTATTTTCACTTAGTAAATAGAATCTACAGCTATTTGCACTTAGTCTTACTATTATCTATCGCTAAGAACATTTTATTTTCACTTCACTTGGCGCCAATAGAATCTAAATTGGTGTAATTTGCACTTAGTGCAAATAACCTCTGCCTTAGTTTAATTACAGTATATGCGTGACTATTGATAAAAGACAATAATTTGGTAAAGCACTGTAAAATTATACATTGTTATTATACAGTATTTTCATTATTCCATGGGGATGCTAAATATTCAATTGTATTACTGATCTGCCTGCATTGACACCACATGAGAACTGAACTGTGCTAGATGATGACAGCACAGTTTTCAAAATTAAATTGTGTTGTATTATTTTCCTGTTGCCCACTGTAAAGCTGCTTTGAAACAATCTGTATTGTGAAAAGCACTATATACTGTAAATAAAGGTGACTTGACATGACTATGATTTTGACTACCTCCGCAGGGAGATAAAGGTGACCATGGACTCATGGGTCCTCGTGGAATCAAGGGTCACACGGGTCATAAAGGAGACCAGGTGTGATCATTGTTCACTATAGTAATCCTAACAGAGCAGGCCTTGTTGTTGTTCGCTGTGTGTGTTCATGGTATTTTTGTTGCTTTTTCAGGGTCCGATGGGTCCCGTCGGCCCCAAAGGAAGTGAGGTAAATTATAAAGCCCCAGTCAAACCATGCACTCAGTGACCGTACAGTGACCGTAGCTTCTCCCTGCACTTGTATGAATAAGGGTAATCTTTCTCTCTCTTCATTCTACAGGGGGATCCAGGTGTTTCAGGAGAACCAGGCGTGAAGGGTGATCAGGTTCGCCATATTTATAGCATCATACCCAGTCACATCCTCTAATTATTGTATTCCAGTATGTGTACAGTAGTGTGATGGTTTTTAATAATGGTTTACAGGGGCCGCCAGGTATTACTGGAAACAAGGGAGAGGTAAGTGTGCTACTTAAACATTCTTTCAAAACGATGAATCATTGAATAATCACATCTAACATAAAGGTGTGTGTGTGTGTGTTTTATATATATGTATATATACACTGATCAGACATAACATTATGACCGATGCAAGCGCAACTCGGCCGTCATTATGTTAAGCCCCGCCCACCGACTATATACAATGTGATTGGCCTGACCAGAGTTTGGCGATTACAGTTCAGAAGGGTATTGAGAGTTGCTAGACGACACTCGCGGCAGATTAGATTTATTGCTGCTAGAGTGCGTCTAGATTTCTAGGCTAGGAAAAATGGCCATGCGTAAGGATTTGAGCGAGTTTGGCAAGGGTCAGATTGTGATGGTTAGACGACTCGGTCAGAGCCATCTCCAAAACTGCAGCTCTTGTGGGGTGTTCCCGGTCTGCAGTGGTCAGTATCTATCAAAAGTGCTCCAAGGAAGGAACAGAGGTAAACGGGCGATAGGGTCATGGCCGGCAAGGCTTATTGATGCACTTGGGAAGCGAAGGCTGGCCTATGTGATCCATTCAAACAGATGAAGTTAATGTTAAAAATAAAACATTTAAATAAAGTTTTTTGCGTATGGGGCTACATAGCCGCAGACCAGTCAGGGTGCCCATGCTGACCCCTGTGGTGGTCATGATGTCATGCCTGTGTATATATACAACATGCACTTACTATAGGTTTAGCGTTTAGTTGAGGGTTAGTTGCATGTAATTATGCATGGTTTACTACTACATGTAACAAAGGCACTGTAAAATAAAGTGTTACCCAAACATGTATGTTAGTGTGTGTGTACAGGATCAAAATTTCCTTTAGGAAATACAAACATTGTTTTTGTTGTTTGTTAATTTTTTTCTTCTCATTCTTTGTTTCATCCAAGAGTGGAGAGAAAGGCCAGAGAGGAGCTACAGGAGCTGATGGTCGTCCAGGACAGCCAGGCCACGAGGGTCTGACGGGACCCCAGGGAGCCAGAGGTCTGGAGGGGGAACGAGGTCTACCTGGATCCCCTGGTCCCAGAGGTCTACCTGTCAGTACATTTGATTTTTGACATTGTTCACGTTCATCTTTGACTGGACAGTATGTTGCTGCTTTAGAAATGCTTTGTGTTCAGTAGTTGCTGATGTTAATGTAAAATGTATTTTTAAAAGGGGCTCAAGATGAATGACGAGAAGATCCGTGAGATATGTTCAGTTATTGTTGAAGGTAAGACATCTTTATTAGTTATTAAAGTCACCATGAAATTTAAAATGGACAATTCTTATTTCTAAATGGAATAGAATTTGTTATCAATGCTTTATCTGTGCATATCATTTTTTTTTAAAAATCATGTTCCCTAATAATCCTTTATCAAAATACTTCTTGCAACGTCTCGTTTTTGAGGGCAGGGCAACCTGTCACTCACATGACATCACAGCCATAGCATTCCACAAGCATCCAATCAAGTACAACAAAAAAAAAAATCAATTCCCACAATAATTTTTTTCATGTTTGGGAAGCTGTTTCAGGGACTGTTTAAATAATGATTTAAATATTGATTTACACGACAACAGTGCTTTGGCAGCCTGAAAGATTTTTTAAACGGGTTTCAAAGTGCATGTTTTTGAGAAGATACCATTATTGTCTCTACAAAAGCTACAAAAAACATACATTTGTGAACACAATGAAGTAATGTGCATACGTATTATATCATGTGTTCAGTCTTTAGGCTCATATGCTGCGTCCCAATTCGCCTACTTATACTACGTCCTAAAAGTATGTACTCTTTTTGTGAAGAAAAAGTATATACTTTTGAGTGTGTAGCAGAAAAGTATGCAAGCTTCGGGACTACTTCGCCATCTTTAACGGACTCTGTCGCTTAGTTACGTGCATCCCGTCACCGTTTAACTGCCCTGTCATACATCATCAGATTTGTCACAGTTCAAATCCTCCACATTGAGATTAATCTCCTACCGTATCGGAGAGAAATGTAGCAGCACGTTGATCTGCCATTTGTTGGTCTTTAATGCAGAGACTCTCCTCTAGACATGTGCCGATTTCCGATAATGCGATTTATCACGATAATGAATATGCACGATATTGTTATCGTGGGCACTTTAAAATATCGTAAATAATAATTTATTAACAATTTATAATTTTTTTTATAATGCACTCAAGAATACTTTGCCCATCAACCGTATAAATGCTCAACACCGCTGTATTCTGCGTCAAAGGGACACGTGCTCAGATATAAACAAGTGCGTTTGCACATGACTGAACCAGTGAAGGAGACGCGCTGCTGAAGTGCCGCTCAGTGACAGCAGAGGGCGCTGATGAACTGCAGAATGCATCGGTTACCCCGGAAACCAGCAAACAAAAAAACGAGTGTAGTTTTTAAAACAGCCATTCGTTTTTGTAATCTCAATGTTGTTCATCACAGCACCTAATACTTAAAGACTTAATAGGCTATTTATTTTCAAATTTAAACATTTTTATGTTTTAATCTGGACTACAACATGCCCTAATAATTAGAACTGTTCTAATTATTTGTTATTGTTCAGTAAAACTTTGAGATACGACTTCATTAGTTAGCATGTTAATTCATTATTACCAAACTGACTATGAAAAATACTTATAAAGAATTAATCATTCTATGTTAATTTCTTAGTTACTTTTTAATAACATTAAAATAAATAATCAAAATAACTTTTTTAATGGACCTAAGATAAAACTAACAATGATCAGTATTTCTTAACTAACATTACCAAAAACATTATACTTTCTGTACCAAATGTAGCTATTGCTCAATCTTAGTTAATGCATTAAATAATGAGACATTATTTTAATGTGTAAGCCTACCTGTTGTTCTTTATAGCCTAATTCTTTTGCACTTTAATCTGTTTGAAAATTGTACTTTTACAGCTCTGAAAAAAAATCAAGAGACCACTTAACATTGATTTCTCAATGAGGGGTCTCTTCATTTTTTTTCCAGAGCTGTATATATTTTTGGTGCATTATTGTATTTAAATATTCAGTTATTTTTGTTCTTACAAAAATAGTTCTTAAAGCTGTTATGCTATGGCAACACTTTTTTTGCAACTTATTTCAATATCGTGATAATATCGTATATCGTGATAAAACTTCATCAATTAATCGCAACATGAAAAATTGATATCGGCACATGCCTACTCTCCTCATGTGTTTGCAGTTTAAATATAATGATGCATTTAAAAGTTAATGGCCAAACGTGTCATTACAAAAGTTCACAGTGCTGCTGCAGGGGAAATATAATGTGGACAACACTGAATAAATATAAATAAAAATAAAAAAAGTATAAATATACTTTTGTCAGGTTAAATATTAATAGTTGGTTACTCAAACCCCTTTATCTAAACCTCTCTACTTAACTGTCGAACTCGCACATCCGTTTGTAGTTTTTTAACGCTTTTTATCTGCGTTTGTAGTTCTAATCGAATCCTCGTCCAACTCTCAATGGGTTGTGGGCAATATCAGCTGTTAGAGAGCCCATCGATCCATACTTCGAATTCTGACTGGAAATAGTAAACCATCCGGGAATCTTTGGAATACTCTTTTCAACATACTACGATTTGGGACACACTAATTCTATTTTCGAATACTATTTAGTATGGATAGTATGCGAATTGGGACGCAGGGAGAGTGTTTCTCTACATCAAGTGACACATCATCAAGTATACATTTAAGTGACATCGCCAACTACTGGCCCGACATTGACAACACAGATCCGCAAAACGCTGTATTGTCCATGCAAAAAAAAGCAAAGGAAAACCTTTTTCATTTTAGTAAATTGTTATCACGTAAACGAAATAGATGTCCTCAGTCGAATAGATGTCACAATTTAAAAAAAAACTTACATCACAGGTGCCCAGTCCTGTTCCTTGAGATCTATCTTGCTGCAAAGTTCAGCTCCAACCCTGATCAAACACACCTGGACCAGCTACTGAAGATCTTCAGGAGCACTTGATAATTACTGACAGGTGTATTGGATCAGGTTAAGATCTGACCTCTGCTTGTAGGTAGATCTCCAGGAACAGGATTTGGCACCCCTGACCTATATCAATTGTATTTTTCAATTGTATATCAATCATATTGTACCAAACAGAACATTTAGATGCCTACAAGAAGGAACTAGCCAAGAAGCCTCTGGCCATCGGAGCCCCTGGAAGTCCAGGACTCATGGGACCTGCTGGACCCCCGGGACCAGCAGGCCCTGCTGGAGAAGCAGGACCCAGAGGACTTATGGGCCCAAAGGGGCCTCAAGGATACTATGGCCTTCCTGGAAAACCAGGAGTCAAAGGTACCATTTATTTAACTCGCTTCCTGTGATGTTTCCAAACCATGTGCTCTGCTGTCAGATATGGAGAGCTCTTGAGGATGCAGTGCTGTGATTACAGTGGGCCTTTGATTGCAAACATCTTTTATTTGTTTGTTATTGCCTATGAATTCTCAAGATCAAATGCTCATAACTCGTGAGTTAATCTTCAGCTGCATCATGCAAATTACATTTACTTTATAAAAATAAAAAAAACATTAAGGATTTCACATTCATATTTCATTTATAACTTAAAGGTGAACTATGCAACTTTCCGTCCGCTAGAGTGCGCCTATTCAAAACAAAGGTGTAGTTTGACGCCAAGTGTGAGCGCAGTATCTTGAGACATGTGGTCTTCACCTCACAGCCGGTGGAAAATAGGACACGGGCAGAAATCATGTTCATGGATGCGGTTATTAATGTTACCGTAGTGTAAAGCAGAGCAGGACCGAGTGTTGTGGAGCTGAGCACGGCCGCTGGAGCGATTATTACACACACACGGCTCGTGAGCACCGGGACTTTTATTATGACGGGATGGGACACTGTCCATACGGATCATGGATCAAACTTTGCACCCCTAATTTTTATAATTATACTAAAAGGTCTTTTATTTTGCTAAAATTGTATAAATTATCAAGCAGACAACAGAAGGCATTCAGATTGTGTACAACATGTTTTTCAGCAAAGTTTTGATCATGCTGACAATTAAAAAGCCTTATACTTATACATTTGCATAATAATATGATAGGCCTACAGTATGAGATATCAACTTAGCACAAGTTATTCAGGCAACTCGCCAATTTTAAAAAGAGTTCTCTTCCGTCTGTGCTAACGGTACTTGCTAAAATCCCTTAATATCACGTAATGTGCACAGCCGAATACCTCTGGAAGAATCTGCTGTTTTTGTATGCTATTTCATAATTGGATTCTGCCTTTCCAGGCTAAAACCGCGCGCTCAGTGATTTCCATCGGTTGTTAGTGGTCTGGTCTTTCAAGGGTAACGGCCTCCAGAATGTTAAGCGCTGCAGTTCTTTTGTCCTCACGAGCGGAGGCTGTTGTACAGTGAGCGCAGTCTGCTCTAATTGCCAGCGAGCCGAGGAGGAATGCCACGCTTGCTAATGAGACAGAGATTGAGGAGCAATAACAGGATGATTAGAAAAGCCCCCGCTGCATCTCAATCTACCTCTATTAATACCGCAGAACCTCGGAGGACGTCAACCTGTTTTTTGAGTTTCTGAAGCATCTCCAGAGGAAAATATTCCAGCATTCTCTGAACACTCGTGCATAGCAGGGATTTTGACAGTATTAATGTCAGCAGTCTCAGAGGGTCTGAAGACCCTTAACATAGATCGAATATTCCAGATTCACTAATGTCTGTGCTATTAAAACTATACTATTAATATCCAAGCAAAGTCGGTTCATGGAGGTATAAGCAGTACTTTCAATACATTCTAATAGGAATTTATCAAATAAATAATTCATTTTAACATTTAAATTTGAAATGTTGAATTAGCATTTTACAGATATAGAAATAATTATATTTCAAATAAATGCTGTTCATTTGAATTTCCTATTCATCAAAGAATCCTGTTTTCAACATTGATAATCAGGGTCCAGTTGTTAAAAAAGTATAATCTGGATTAGAATGATCCAGATTTCATGTGTTGCTATGCAGAATCAGGTCATCCATTTTGATTGATTGATTGAGCTGGTTTTTCAAAGCAAAATTGGATGGGATCTCCCTGATCCAGATACACACCTTTTCAGATTACCAAATCAGAATTACTAGTGCTCTACAGAATCTCTAAAAGGACACGTTGATTGAAAAAACATGAGATGGGTTTCTGTTCATTGGTCTGAGGAAAAACCACAGACTTGGCAACACAGTGCAGTTGAGTTCTGTTGTCATTTGACAACTAATGTTATGCGTCGCTCCGTTGCTCTGAATGGTTGTTGGTCTATCCAATTGAAGTCTTTCCTGGTTCGGTTAACACGCCCCATAATCACAGCCCAATGGAGCAGACTCATATTCTGACTAGAATTGAATATGACCACGTTAGGCTACCAGGAAGGGTTTCTTGAGCAGCAAAACATTATATTGGAGTGATTTCTGAAGGATCATGTGACACTGAAGACGGAAGTAATGATGCTAAAAAAAAAAATCAGTTTTGATCACAGGAATAAATTACATTTTAAAATATATTCAAAAGAATAATAATATTCCACTATATTACTTTACTGTCTTTTTCATCAAAGAAATGCTGTCATAGGGAGCTGAAAATAAATTCCCAAAATGCATATCATGTAAATACATGAATATCGCAGAATTCTGTGCTATGCTATACACTCACCTTAAAGATTATTAGGAACACCTGTTCAATTTTTTATTAATGCTATTATCTAATCAACCAATCACATGGCAGTTGCTTCAATGCATTTAGGGCTGTGGTCCTGGTCAAGACAATCTCCTGAACTCCAAACTGAATGTCAGAATGCGAAAGAAAGGTTATTTAAGCAATTTTTAGTGTGGTATGGTTGTTGGTGCCAGACGGGCCGGTCTGAGTATTTCACAATCTGCTCAGTTACTGGGATTTTCACACACAACCATTTCTAGAGTTTACAAAGAATGGTGTGAAAAGGGAAAAACATCCAGTATGCGGCAGTCCTGTGGGTGAAAAAAAAGAAATTGCCTTGTTGATGCTAAAGGTCAGAGAATGGGCTGACTGAGTCAAGCTGATAGAAGAGCAACTTTGACTGAAATAACCACTCGTTACAACCGAGGTATGCAGCAAACCATTTGTGAAGCCACAACACGCTCAACCTTGAGGCGGATGGGCTACAACAGCAGAAGACCCCACCAGGCACCACTCATCTCCACTACAAACAGGAAAAAGAGGCTACAATTTTCATGAGCTCACCAAAATTGGACAGTTGAAGACTGGAAAAAGGTTGCCTGGTCTGATGAGTCTCGATTTATGTTGAGACATTCAGATGGTAGAGTCAGAATTTGGCGTAAACAGAATGAGATCATGGATCCATCATGCCTTGTTACCACTGTGCAGGCTGGTGGTGGTGGTGTAATGGTGTGGGGGATGTTTTCTTGGCACACTTTAGGCCCCTTAGTGCCAATTGGACATTGTTTAAATGCCACGGTCTAACCTGAGCATTGTTTCTGACCATCCCTTTATGACCACCATGTACCCATCCTCTGATGGCTACTTCCAGCAGGATAATGCACCATGTCACAAAGCTTGAATCATTTCAAATTGGTTTCTTGAACATGACATTGAGTTCACTGTACTTAAATGACCCCCACAGTCACCAGATCTCAACTCAATAGGGCATCTTTGGGATGTGGTGGAACGGGAGCTTCGTGCCCTGGATGTGCATCCCACAAATCTCCATCAACTGCAAGATGCTATCCTATCAATATGGGCCAACATTTCTAAAGAATGATTTTAGCACCTTGTTGAGTCAATGCCATGTAGAATTAAGGCAGTTCTGAAGACGAACGGGGGTCAAACACAGTATTAGTATGGTGTTCCTAATAATCCTTTAGGTGAGTGTATATTAAACTATCGTAACATTATCTGATTCTAATTATGATTATCTGACCCCTTTTTTGTCAAGTGCTTTGAATTACCTTTGCATTTGAAATGTACTATATCTCTATAAAGGGATAATGTGATCGATTTTATTGTGTTTATGCATTTGTGTAGGTGATGCAGGAAACAAAGGTGACAAAGGAGATAATGGAATTGGAATTCCAGGAATTCCCGGAGAACCCGGACCTCAAGGTATGAAACGTTAAACCTCAACTTTCTGCTAGTCATGTTTTAGCTCCATTCCAAAAGCTATAGATATTTTAGACTGGTGCAAACTGTTGATTGTTCTAGATAGGGTTTAGATATTCTATATAGGTGGAAAGACTTCAAAATTGTGGATCTACCGTACTATATCCTGCAGTCCCAAAACCCTTCCTTATCAAATCTGTTTTCATTATAACAGGACCAGCTGGCAAGCCTGGCATCGGCAAGGACGGTCAAGATGGTGCCAGAGGAGAGGCCGGCGTGCCTGGAACTCCAGGAACCCCTGGAGCGAGAGGAGCCACAGGACTCCCTGGTCTTTGTGATCCTTCAAACTGCTACAGGCCTCAACCTCTTTACCTGCTTGGCGGCAAGAAGTCTGTCAACATCAAGGGTCCATGAACAGAATTCTTCATCACTGTCATCAGATGAACATTTCAGATCACAGACGAACACAGTCTACTTCCCACAAACTTGAAGGGACTTCAAATTGCGAGTTAAGCAAACGTGAGGGGTTGCATGGAGACATACAGATGCAGCACCTGACGGTGGATCCAATTCACACGCTTTATTGTTGTACCTTGTACATAAACTAGAAGAAAATGTTTATTTCAGATGGTTTACAGTTCATTGCAGATAAATAAATTAATTGGAAATTGGCTTTTCAGATCTTGGGCCACAAACCGGTAAAAATCAATGGTGAAGTCATTTGCGGACCTCTACATGAATGCAATTGCGTGTATTGTAAAAATAATTTTCATAAAATGTGATCGTAAAGACCAATGTTAGACATGGTGCCAGATATTAAGCTTTGCCAACAGAACGACAGTGATCCAACAGTGGGGCAGCTTGAAATAAAAGCTTTTCACCACCATGCTACCTGTGTGCTACGGTTGATTTTTCATGAAAAGCATGTCAATCTGTAGAGAAGATCCCCATCATTTTAAACAGTTGCAGAAAATGTATTTCTCATTGCCAAAAGTATTGGGACGCCCCTCCAAATCATTGAATTCAGGTGTTCAATCACTTACATGATCACAGATGTATAAAATCAAGCACTAGGCATGCAGACACTTCTACAAACATTCGTGAAAGTACGGGTCGCTCTCAGGAGCTCAGTGAACACAAGCGTAGTACTGTGGTAGGATGCCACCGGTGCAATAAATACATTTTTTAAATCTCTGTGAAAAAACTATATGGATTAGTTTTACGCTCTCTTTATGAACTTTTTTAAAGGTGTCCAAGTGGTAGTTGCGTAACTTTCAATGGATGGACAAGATCTTCATCTGTGTTCCGAAGAACAAAAGATGTAGCCTGACAAGCCAGACCCACATCAAGATGTTTGGTCTGGAAACTCACCATTGACAGCTCAATCTGAGGGGCGGATAAACGGTTGTCTTTCAAACTCCCTCTGCACGCGATAGGATAGCGCTACAACCAACCAGAGCAACGTGAAGCGGAGCTCGTTGATAGCGAAACTTTCACCGTATCCAGTCGGCAAAACTCTGAACACATCTTCCCTTCTTAAGAATGACTTCAGTGCCGTTCTTTTCTCCGAGAAAAGCTCAACTCCAAGTCTTCCAGAGTCGCGGTCAAAGCTGATTCGAAAGACCGCCGTTCGCCAGTTTCTGTGTTTACTAGAAGCACACAAGCGCAACTTGGCCGTCACTGTTAAAGGACAACTCCGGTGAATTTTTAAGTTAATCTATATCTTTGTGAGTACAGGAGCTATTACAGTTAATGCCCAGAGCCCCCCCTCAGCTAAAACGGCAGTTATAGGGGCATAAACCTAAAGGGAGTCTTTGTGCCTCTTAACAGATACAAAATGCAATTCAAATGTCTGTTCAACATAAACAGCCTTACATGACAACGAGATTATTTTAAATTACTGCACATCTTTCCTCAAGCCGTGTGTGTCCAAATAGAAGGATAAACAAAACGTTTACATTACCTCCACAGTGGCTGCACCCGTCTTCGACCACGGAATGGCATTTTTCTTCAACCGGCCCGGCTCTGTTGTGTCTGTGTAAGATAGTCAAGCGTTCGCTGCAAATTTATACAATTCGGAAAGGCACAAACGCAAACAATTTCTTCTTCACTCGTGAGCCTGATCGGTTCATCACTCTAGAGATGTCCGGTCACAAACGAAACGTTCTTTTTAACCGGTTCGTTTTAGTGAATGGGACGAACCAGTTCACCAAATCAGACTGAATTGTTCTAAACGGTTCGCGTCTCAAATCAGCGCTGATCGCACGTTACTTTAGTTACTCACTTTCTGACATGAGTGACAGTCCCTCCGAATAGAAATAAACGAATGTCTTGAATTATATGTTGTAACTCCAACTGTTTACTGAACTGAGTCCTGTTTTGCTGAGAGATCTGATGAACTCATGAGCAGCTGATACTGAGCATGAGCGAGTAACTGAACGAGCAGCGGTTCTCGGATCAGGAGTACAGAATCGAAAACTGTTTGTCTCGGACACGTTCAGTACTGAGAACCGTCGAGCCGATGAGCAGAACCTCTTCATACACACGATACTCCTCCCCACTGGACTGTTTTTCCGGCTACCGCAGGACTTCAGCGCGAGACACAGCTAGCCGTCTAAAACAGGTGAATTTAAACAATGGCTAAGTGGCTAAACCCATCTCGTTGTCATGTAAGGGCCCTGTTCATGTTGGACGGACATTTTAATTGCATTTTGTGTCTGTGAAGAGGCACAAAGACACCCGTTACGTTTATGCCCCCATAACTGCCGTTTTAGCTGAGGGGGGACCAATCCGGTTCGTTTTTTTTCTATAGACTGTACTCACAAAGATATAACGATCAAGATAAACGTAAAAATTCGCCGGAGTTGTCCTTTAAGCCCCGCCCATGACTCTATGTGATTGGCCTAACCAGAGTTTGGCATTTACAGCTCAGAAGTGAATTGAGAGTTGCCAGACGATACTCACGGCAGAGGCGTCTAGATTTCTAGCCTACGACAGACGGTGAGTAAATAATGACAAATCTTCAACCCTGGATTTCTTTATGTTTACATTAGACTACTGGACTGGTTGTCCACACCGGTCATTTTATAGATACAAAAAGGAACCATTCCAGAATGACGATTTTATTAATAATAATAATACATTTTATTTGTAATGCACTTTATATTAAACAAAATCCCAAGTGCTAAAATACAATTGGAATTATTTTAATTATATTGGAATACAACCATTTTTGAATGAAAACAAAACGCCTTGAGCTCCAAAAACACCGTCAGTGACAAACAACCAGCAGCGAAAATCACTCGTATAGGGTTTAAAAACAAGATTCTGTTTTTTTGTTAAAGTACCTACTTTCATTTTTCCTCATAAACATTTTTTACATGGTCAATGCGTGATTATGGTCGATATATACGACTGATTTTAGCACACAAGTGGAATATTGTGTAAACCAATGGATAATTCACAGGAAATAGAGTTGTTTTGAATAAAAGTGCATGACATTTGAACTGTTCATGGAATAAAAAAACACTGAAATTCAATTGATTAGAGAAAAAAAAAGAAGCACCTTAGGCCTAAAACCGTGGTCACACACATATGGAATCTATTTTAATTATAATAATATTTTTTTTGTATTAACTAATAAATGTAACCATTTTTAAGATTGTTTTTCAGGAATATGTAAATGTAAGTTGTATATGAACACTGTAAATGGTATTAACTTCATAACCCCCAATAACACCCCAATCCTATGACATGGACCTGTTCCACTCTTTATTAACACACACTCTCCCTCCACACATACACGTACATCAAACTAATTCAGATTAATTATAGCACCAGAGAATCAGTATAAACAGGTAGATTATACCATGCATACATTATACCATTTTACATCACCTGCACCTGTAGCTCATTAGAATAATTTAATGCAAATTGATACGAAAAAAGAAATACAGTCATTAACAGCATGAAGAAGCCAAACAAACAGGAGGATGCAAAGTCAAAAAAAGCAACTATATTTGAAAGCAGTGGAGGAGAACATGATAGCAATGCTGATAGCGAGCATTTCTTTGGCTCGCGCTGAAAAAGCACCATGAATTTACATATATTTGCATCAGTAATGAGCTCAGCGATTCAAAATACGTCACCAAAAGCATCCGCTCTTGAAGGCTGGGCAAACAAGGATAAACAATTTAGAAATGCAGGAAAGAAAAAAAAAGATGTTCTTATCAACTTAGTGTATATATACTAATTACAGAGACTTATCATGAGCATTGAATGGAGTAGAAAAAAACAAAGAGGTACAACAAGGTGGGGCTTTAAAAATGTGACATCTTTCTAAAAAGGGCAAGTAATTCAACTGACGAATGGCTACAAAATAATCTCGTGAAGGAATCCAATAATGATGCTGTACTTAATTTAGCCATTTTGCTAAATTCAACCTATGACATCACACTACTGCCCCGCCCTCCAATGACTGACAGGCAGGGAGACCTTCTGATTGGCTGAAAAAAGCACCGGCACCTCCCCCTGTCATAGAGACACCTTTTTTAGTTATATCTGTCAGGAACTTAGTAGGGAAAATTAAAACATATGTTAAATTAAAAACAACATCTTAAAGTATCAGCATTTGCAGCAAAAAAAAAAACAAAAAACAACGACAACAAAAAAATAACCTGTTCCGACTTCCTTTTATAAGTCTATAGATCAAAGGGTGAACTTTTTTTTTTAGTCCACTTCCTTTGAAGAATTACAATTTTACCAAAGAACAAGCCAAAATGTAACGGATCTTTAGGCAATAAAACACAACTGAGTAATATTTTTTTTCAGGCAAGCTATCTCACAATCTCCTAAAAAAGCCTTTTAACAAATCTATTCTTGGCCTCCTCTCTTTCAATGGCTTTAAACAAGGGAGCGATCTGCAGGATCAATCCATCTGAACTCTTCTAGGCACAAATGATGGCCATGCACACACACACACACACACACACACTGGACTTTGTGTTCCGGAACCTTCATAATTACAGAGGCGATGCCGTTTAAAAGGAAAGTGCTACGCAAAACTTTTATAAATGACAATATAAGAGTCATCAGTGGTGTGTATTTCTGCAGTGACAGCCATTTTTTTTTTTTTTGGTAATTGTTTTTATGACAAACCATCTGTGTTAATCTATTAAGCAGTCATTGAATTGAGCAGCTGCCTCAGTCCAGAGGTGGACAAACTACACAACTTCATTACTTGAGTAAAAGTAACAGTACTATTGGTCAAATATTACTTGCGTTACAAAAGTTGTAAAAACAGATTTTTACTTAAGCAAAAGTACAGAAGTATTTGTTTTCAAAAGTACTAAAGTATCAAAAGTAAATTTCCTTTTTGTCAACACATTATTTTATTATTGTTGTACAAATGCACACTATGCCATCCGACATACTAGCACACGACTAACTTAAACTAATTTAAATACTTGTATTAAAGTCACTTTAAGGCTGAATGCACAGATCCAATACACTGATACACATCTGATATTCTCCAACTGTTTACATTCACTTAAGACATAATCAACTTTATGTGAATACTCAACAAAATTAACATTTTGACATCAGCCTTCTACCATTTTGCTATAAACTATAAATCAGTGTTCAAAAAATTCTGGGAAATCATTGAACTTCACGTGACCCTACAAGAGTGATTCTGATTGGCTTTCTGCAAAAACCCAAACACCTTTAAGAGAAGAAAAAAATCATCCACTGACTTTCAAAGCTGCGACAGAAACGACTTTTGACTTTGAGGACCTTAATAGAAATGTAGTGGAGTAAAAAGTATGATATTTGTCTTTCAAATGTAGTGAAGTAAAAGTCATAAGTTTTTCCAGAAAAAATAATACTCCAGTAAAGTACAGATACTCAAAAAGTGTACTTAAGTACAGGACTCGAGTAAATGTACAGTTACTGTCCACCTCTGCCTCAGTCATCACAAACACAAGTTTAATGATCCAAAATGAAAAGAAAAGGCAAGTTATTGACCCGCTGCATGGCTACAAAAGATATATATCTTACAAAACAGACTATAAAAAAAGAGCAGAAATGCACTTCTCCTCCACCTCCAGGACCTCTAATGATCCTTATTGAGATTTCCTATTGACGAGTGAAAAAGCGTGCCGCTGTGTCTTTCCCAGAGGAACGGAGCGCTCCATCAATAACCCTCAAGCAGAGAATTCCCCAGACTTGATAAGCACATCCTGACGCGGTGCAGATATCACTAACAATGCATCAGCTGGCGCTTACCGATCGATGACCTCAGTAAGCGGCGTCAGCAGAACCCGAGTGTGGGCGGGACAACATCTGGAGACATTGTGTCATTGTGACATCACGGTCTGGTAAGTAAATGTCTTTCTTTATCGTGACGGGTATTCTCGTCCTGTTGCTCGAAAAGCCTTGAAAGTCTTGACTTGAAGTAAATGACCTTGAGCAAAAACGTACTAACTACTCACCCGCCCTCCCCATAAAAATAAAAAAAAACTCTGACCGGCAGGACACTTGTGGGCTTTTCACACTTAAGGGCCATTTTTAACCCTGGGTTAATGCATTTCACACTATACTAGGTTAGCATTCGATCCTGGGTTGTCATGTAGAGTGTGACATCTCTACAAACTTAATCAAATCTGGGTTAACATTATTATTTTCATATTATGATATTAAATTCAAGAGTCTCTTTTTAATGTGTTTAACAGTTTCTCTGTACTAACACAAAAGTGTTAGCATTAATATTTAACGAGGAGTCTAAAAATCATGCTGATTCAGAATGACTCTCACAATAACCGATTTGTGTTCAGTGTTCAACTGATTCATTGAAAGAACTTTGAATTGCATAGATATTTCGATTCTTTTAGGAGTTCATACTGACAAGAAAATTGTACTTTCATTACAGAAATGTCCTTATATTTTCCACAAATCACCTTTCAGGATTAATCCTGCAATTAAACTGGATTTCACAACTCACAGTTGATAGTGCTAATGCTACATGCTAACACTTTTTCAAAACTATAGACCTTATGCGGCGGAAAAACAAGCGTGCAGCCATCTTTAGAAATGTGTCTGAACTTCTGTTTTAGCGGTAGCTCTGTATATTTCTATAGCATGGCTGTTGAATTAACTGGTGAAGTGGATTTACTTATTGTAGAGTTAGCCAAAGTTATAATGAGCATTGTAATGTATGAAGCGAATGTCATAGCAAATGTCAATTGACCGGGAAGCTAAAGAGCGATTCATTCGTAAATTTGTGAGACCTTCATGCTATAGAAATATAAACAGGAAGACGGAACACAATTGATCGCAGCACTGAAAAGGGGTCGGAGCTACATAAGGTGTATAAAGCAGCGTTTCCATCGCGGGAACTTTCCCTAGAAACTAGGGGCTTTGGAGGAAACTCGGTGTTACGACCACAGTAAGCAGTCTATAAAAAGTTGCGGGTAAACATTTCCTCCTCAAAATGGCCCTGCTTGCGAACGGCCCTGCTTTTTCAAAGTTCTGGAACTTGCGGGGGTGGGACTTTAGACTGCGATGGAAACGCAGACAGCAGCAGGTCTAGGGGAAAAAGAATTCCTGGAAAAAAGGTTTTGGGACAAATTATTCTAGGTAATTTTGGAGGAAACATAGTTTAAAGCTACAATATGTTTTGAATTGGCGCCCTCTAGCAGACGGAAAAGTTACACTGGTGTAGTTTGATGATGCCAAGTTTGAGCTCAGAATCTTGGGACGTTTGGTCTTCACCTCACAGCCGGGGGAAAAGAATCAGGACAGGACTCAGGCAGAAATCATGTTCATGGATGTGATTATTAACGTTACTGTAGTATGAAGCAGAGCAGGACCGAGTGTTGAGGAGCTGAGCAAGGCCGCTGGAGCGATTGTTGCCGAACACACGGCTCGAGAACAGCGGGACTTTTATTATGACGGGACACAGTCGCCGGCGCCATTTCTGCTTTTCCGGTCATGAGTATGAGGTAACGCAGCTCTGTTTATCATATTAAATACATTTAAGTGTGTTTAAAATGATGTTATGACGTTACTCAGCGGCTGCTGTGACACTTGTTCACACAGCTAAGAGTAAAGCGTGTCTGCAGAATAAAACCAGAAACCGAGAGTAACGCAGATATGATGCAACTGACAGGCGACTCCCTCAGACGTCACGGCTCCTTAGTTAAAATCGCAATTTTCTCACAATTTACAAATAGTTGGAAACATTTGGGATATTGTAAGAACTAAACTGAACAAAATATATAACACCGGCCTGGTGATTTGTGGATATTTTACTGCAAAAATACTACATAGTGCACCTTTGAGTGAGAGATGTTGCTTAACCCAGGACTAAAAGTGGCCTTAACTCAGAGTTAAAGAAGACATTAACCAAAGTGAAAAGCCTATTACAAACACACATTTATACAAACACACATACACACACACATATATTTACACACCCTTCAGATGCTGGAGTTATCCTGATGGTAAAGAACATGTTCTTGGCTCACTGAATGTCCAAGTTCATAAATAGGTGGTATTCCAGGACAGTGAGGGGTGTACTAAGTGCCCTTGACGTTTTTGGTGTGAGGTCTTGATGCCAGACTGGCGTAGTAGGCACATTGTGAAGGGTCACACTGCCCTGTCGGTCCAGGAGGTCCGGGCTGACCGTGAGGACCGGGATTACCAGGCTCTCCCTGAGCGCCTGCGGCTCCAGGAAGACCGTCTTTTCCATATCCTGGCATACCTGCAGGACCTGTGGTGCAAATATGATCTCAGCTGCTGTTTATCATTCCAACACTCACAAAGAAATGTTTGAGTCACAGTTTACTCCCCCAAAAACATTGTTTAATTATATATATATATACACATTTGATATAAAATTTATACTAAATAAAATTAAGATATTGCAGGACGAAGTTATTTTTGTGATAGTAATGCAGAAGGAAAATTTAAATATTTCAAATCCATTTTTTTACCAATTAGACAATACATAAATATTACCACAATATATATTGCTATTTTATTATTTAAAATAATTATTAATCATAAAATCAAAGTATTATTATTTTCTACATTAAAGTCAGATACTGATGTAATTTTTTCCATTATGAGAATGGGGACTTTAAAATGTTCTTGCCAGTTTTTTATGAGATTCATTCATATACATAATTTGAGTATGAGCATTGTTGAACATAAGATTTTACCAATGGGGCCAACTGGACCAGGCTCTCCTCTCTGTCCAACACCGTCTTCTCCCTTTTCACCTTTTGAACCTCGTTCACCTAAAAAATAAAATAAAAAAACAGCGTAGGTTGAAAAGGCTAAACTTGAAACATCAGTTGAGCAATGTAACAATCTAAAGTTAGTTAGTGGTACCTTTAGGACCGACTGGACCTCTGGGTCCTTCTGCTCCATTTTGTCCAGGCATTCCAGGCTCTCCAGTTAGACCTTGTCTGCCAGGAGCCCCATCTTTACCAGGGGAACCCGGCGGACCGGGACGGCCAGCAGTGCTCTTGATATGAGCGGGTTGCATTTGAGCCATGAGGTAAGCTAGTTTAGCTGTGAAAATCAATAGAAAGTTTAGAAGAAGAAAATCGAGTAACTTCAAGTGAAATACATTTTCGCCAAATGAATCTCACCATCCAATTGTTTGGAAAGTTCCTCTTGAATGAGCCGCCGCATTTGTTCCAGTGATGGCGTCTCGCCCTTAAAACACGTCAGAATTATATAATGATCTTTATTTCATTAGCAGCATCACACATTTTCCTTTAAAATATTAACGTAGACTCACTCTGAGACCTGGGAGTCCCGGCTGTCCTGGAGAACCAGGGGGCCCAGAGGGACCCACTTCTCCTGGGGGTCCCGACATACCCATCATTCCTGTGTGACCCTTCCTACCGGGAGGCCCAGGGTTACCCGGAATGCCTGGATCTCCAACCGGTCCTTTGTCTCCTTTTATTCCATTATCACCCTGCAGGAACATGCAACCAAGTAAGACAAGTTTGGATGGATGGATGGATGGACGGACGGACGGACGGATGGATGGATGGACGGACATTGGATTGGGACTTGGATGGATTAGATTATAATAGATTGGATTGGATGTGGTTGGATTTGGACATGGATGGATGGATGGATGGATGGATGGATGGATACCTTTTCTCCCTTATGTCCTCGGTCTCCTGGTTTTCCTAACATGCCCTGTGATAAAAAAATATGGTTAGTTCAAGAATTATGAAAAAGTGTTCATATAATATTAATGAAAAGTAAAGAACCATCACTCACTTGTTTTCCCTCTGGACCAATTGGACCAGACGGACCCTGAGGGAAAAACACAAGTGTTTATAGTGCTCATGTTCAGACAGGCAGATAGATAGATACAACACTTCATTTCCACTTAAGATTGACTGCTGTTCATTTCTATAGAACTACAAGGCTCGTTTTTTAATAGCACAAAATCATTACTTTTAGATATGCAAGAAATTAAATTCCCATCAGTCCCAAACCAACATCTCCACTCACCGATGGCCCTTTCGGACCTGGGAATCCGGGTAATCCTGGCCCCCCTGCTTCCCCTTTGTGTCCTGGCTGACCCTGAGATACAGTAAATTATTTACATTAAGGGGGGGGGGGGGGGGTTGAAATGCTGTTTCATGCATACTGAGCTTTTTACACTGTTATAGACTTGGATTCCCATCCTAAACATAGACAAAGTTTCAAAAACTAATGTTGGACGTTTGATGGAGTATTTCTGTGTTAAAAATACTCCTTCCGGTTTCTCACAAGTTTCGGAGAGTTTTTTTCCAGTATGGCTCAGCTTGACGTTAATAGATCAGAAGGTCCTTGTATGGGCCGTACGGGCTCTTCTCCCGGTAGGGTGCGCGCACGCGTGACTAGAGCGAGAGAGGAAATGCACGCCCGTAAACACTGCTCTCAGGTGCAGATCCAGTCGTCCGTGAACACTAACGTCGGTTATTGTTCGCGCCGCGCTCCACTTCATTCCTCCACTTTGACATTAAGCGACTTCAACGCTTCAGCACAGCATTCCGGGAAGGCAGCGCTGCATTTGAACCGATTTGAACGCAGAAATGACGGGAAGCTTCACAACATCGTTTCAGTCGCATCGCAAAGTGGATCTCCACACTCAAAGAAGTGTGTTTTTGACGGAGCGGTCCCAGCGATAAAAGTTCGGTCCTGCTTTGGAAGCAGCCGGTGAGTAAAACTGCTTCAAATGTCTGTGCTGTTGCTTATCGTCGCGTATGTAAACATCAGTAAAGGACACGATCGCGTGCTTCGTCATTCAAATGCGCTAACAGACTTCATTGCTGTTCTATGTATAACGTTACACTAGTCTGACGTGCAAAACCGTTTTGCTTGCTACTGCTAAGGCATAAACCGAATCATGTCCTCATAAACTGCGAGTAAAGAGACACAAATGTTGATAGGACACTAAATACAGTCCATACCACAGAGACGGACGTCCTGCTGTTGCTGTTACTATTTCAGCCTCCGAATTAGATTCTGGATCAATGGATCATATATCTATTAGCTGAGATCGATAGCAAGGGTTTCTCCACGCTTGAGGACGTCACCGCTTTGCGCGCACTCGTCATTCTTTAGCTCCGCCCACACGATACGCCTCCAGGCGCTCGGTTTTTCCGGAAAGACTCGGTACAGCTTATATTTCTTTTATAAATATAATAAAACTAAAGACTTTTCGGAGATATGAATGATGCAATACTATTCTTTAGGTACTCAAGATTGACATGAGATTGACTGAAACTGAGTGTTTCACCCCCCCCCCCCCCCCCCCCCCCCCCCCCCCCCTTTAAACATTGCTGATAATAATATACTTTAATAATGTTAAGGGGAGTTTTAGTTGATGTGTTTGTGTTTAATATGTGTCCCCATAGAAATTCTGGGCCCTGCTTTCATAGACACATCAGCGAGAGGCAGTTTTTAGGTCCAAAAGTGGTTGTGATTTTAAATTGCAGTTCATTATACAACACACTGACATGCTATATGAAACCTACAGGATTTCCCTGAGATCCGGGCTTGCCTGCTGGTCCTGGTTCTCCGGGTTGACCCTAAAAAGACAAAACGCAGTGACCCAACAGATTAATCACACTGGTGCTGTTTTGTTTTGCAATTTTAATTGGCTGATCGAAGGCATCCTCACGGTTTCTCCTCGTGGTCCTCTCATGCCCTCCGGCCCTGGTGGTCCGGTGTTACCCTGAGCAACACAAGTACACCAATTAAAAGCCAACCCCATCTGCTCTCAGCAGTCAGGTTTGCAGTGACCTCTGACAGAGACATGGACCGCACAACATGGACTGCACAACATAGATCGCGTGTTTACTCACATCTTTCCCAGGTGGACCCTCGCGTCCAGGAACACCCTGCTTCCCATCTTCACCCTAATGTTCGCAATATGACAGGACAGCATTTATATGTACATATATTTATGAAGATTCTGGATGATTTATGGAGCATATATTAGTGCTGTTCACCAGCTCTGAATATGAATGGGCATTAATTATTGGATTTGGACCCAAATGTGGGGCGCAGAGCTGAAGTGGTTAAATTGCCATTGACTAACCTTTGACCCTGGAGGTCCTGGTTCCCCTCTGTGGCCTTTGAAACCCTGCAAAAGACAAAAATAAATGTGGATATTTTAACCTATAGATAATAATACCATGGTACACTTTTGTGAGGGAGAACAGCCCTGAAAGTCCAACTTTTCACAGAAATCCATCCGTTATGTACAGAATGAGAGACTCTTGATTAGGTTTGAATCATAACTCACAGGCATTCCTCTCAGTCCGTCTCGTCCTGATGTTCCCCGGCTCTCCTTGTTTACCCTACAAGCAGAAATAAAAGAATCATGTTTTTTTATGTTTCTGACTGTATATACAGAACTAAGTTTTGGATGGAGAATATCAGACTCATACTGGCTCTCCTGTTTCTCCTGGTCTGCCATCCTTTCCGGGTTTACCCATCATGCCCTTCAGGACAGAACATGTAAGATCAGACCGTGTGTAAGGGAAACAAAATCAGCATCATGTTTGTTCATTCCTGTTTTAGGAATTTTAGGTCACCAAGCTTTTAGCTTTAGGCTTAAGCTTTTTAAAAGTACTTTTATTCAACAAGGACAAAACTGATAAAACTGATTAAACAAAATACAGTCAAGACGAGTTATCAAAGAATTTTGGATAAAAGAACAGCATAACTGTTTTCAACATGAATGTCTATTGAGCATCAAATCAGCATATTAGAATGACTTCTGAAGAATCATGTGACACTGAAGACTGGAGTAATGATGCTGAAAATTCAGCTTTGCATCACATAAATACATTATATTTTAAACTATATTAAAAATAGAAAAGAGTTAGTAATAATAAACAGAATTGCTGTTTTTACTGTATTTTTATCAATTAGCCTTGTTGAGCAGAGGACCAAATCTTACCAAATCTCATCAACACAAACCTTTGAACGTTAGAGTGTGTTCTAAAAAACGTCAAGACATTTAAAAAAGAAAGAAAGAAACAATTGCACACCATTAGACCTGGCAGACCTGGAGGTCCCTGTATTCCCTTCAGTCCTTCTTTACCCTGGTAAAACACATTTGTGTGACTATCAATCATCAATAACATAAAACATACATTTTCCAGTCTGGCAATCCATCCATCTAATACACATTCAAATCACAGAACAAAACATATTAGCCATGCCTTTTCTCCAGGAGGCCCAGGTGATCCAATAGGTCCAGGGTTTCCATCATTACCCTATCGATACGGCAAAAATATATACATTTTTAGTATAGCTACTCAGTCTGGAAGTGTTCTTTCATGAGAGAGGAGTTTTAAAACACTCACAGGTTGACCCATGGCTCCTGCAGCCCCAGGATAACCAGGAGGTCCTGGGGCGCCCTGGGAAAATACAAGTCAATATGAGAAAGATGTGGCATAAGGATAAATAATGGTATGTCAAACTGTCTGAATATACATATAATGTGTGATTAAAATGGTAGGTGGACAGTACTTTTTCACCCTTGTCGCCATTTGTTCCTGGAGGACCTCGGTCACCTTTGACCCCCTGCAATGGAACCAATATAAGTTGTTAAAAACAAACAACAGACCTAGAGTGATACAATGCTGCCGGTTGACATATGCTTAAACAATATGTGTGTGTAATGTGTATAAATACTTTGCATTCTAACCTTGGTTCCATCAGCACCGGCAGGTCCTGCTGGTCCTGTTGGTCCAGGAGGACCCTGCAAAAGCCACCAGTTAAATCCCAATGACGACTCACAAAATTACCCTTAATTTGAGGCTTTAAATGGATGTAAACTGATTAAAATATTTATATTTCTCTTCTTTCAACTTCAGTTATGTTTCAGTACCATTAAGCTTAAAGAATAAAAATGTATTTCTGAATTATGATTCCTCACCGCATATCCATCCTGTCCGTTTTTCCCAGGTGGTCCAGTATGACCTTTGTCACCTGGAGGTCCTGGAGTACCTGGTTGTCCCGGTGGTCCAGCAGGACAATCTGAGCAAATATCCTGGGAAAAGGGCAAAGTTACAAGCTTAACAAGAATGGCAAGGCTAAAAAATTATCGAAATAAACCGACCAAATTATGCAAATACACATATTAAAGAGAGTTTTAATGGTGTAATGGAGCTTTAATTAATAAAATCGTACAGAAAATTAACTGCAAACTTACTAAAACTAGGACACAAGAGAGGCTTAGTAAGTATAAGTCAGAACTTACAGATGGTGTGACCCTACCCTGATCTGAATTATGCACTTTAATATAGATGTCCTTTAATGTGTCCTGTTCAGGATGGATGGATGGAAGGATGGAAGGATGGATGGATGGATGGATGGATAGGATTGGACTTGGATGGATTGGGGTGGATGGTTGGATGGAAGAGTGGATGGATAGATGGGTGGATGGAAGGGCAGATAGATGGAAGAATGGATGGAAGGGTGGATGGATTGGATGGATGGATGGATGGATAGGATTGGACTTGGATGGATTGGGGTGGATGGTTGGATGGAACAGTGGATGGATAGATGGGTGGATGGAAGGGCAGATAGATGGAAGAATGGATGGAAGGGTGGATGGATAGGATGGATGGATGGATGGATGGATGGATGGATGGATGGATGGATGGATGGATGGATGGATGGATGGGATTGGACTTGGATTGGGTGGATGGAAGGGCAGATAGATAAAAAAGTGGATGGAAGGGTGGATGGATAGGATGGATAGGATTGGATTGGACTTGGATGGATGGATGGATGGATGGATGGATGGGTGGATGGGTGGATGGGTGGATGGGTGGATGGATGGATGGATGGATGGATGGATGGATGGATGGATTGTATGATAGATGGATACATGTCTATTACCTTAAGATCAGAAAGGTCTGCAGCTTTTCCCTGGAAAATAAGTTGGGAATACGAAACTCAATCAAAAACATTATGCCTAATTTATAACCCAAACATATATGATAAATGTCAGCTGATTTTATGATTCCATACTTAAATGACAAACAGAAATCACTCACTGGTTCTCCAGGTGAGCCCTTCTCTCCAGGTCTGCCTGGTAAACCCTGCAGGCACACACACAGACACACACAGACACACGCACAGACACACAGACAGACACACAGACAGACACACACACAGACACACAGACACACAGACACACAGACACACACACACACACACACACACACACACACACACACACACACACACACACACACACACACACACACACACACACACACACACACACACACACACGTCAAACACATTCAAATCTTGTTAGTCACATACTGACACTGAATCCCCAAGGAGACTGAATGAGATCCACCAGAGAGCCGTGACACATATTGTGCAATTACAATATAATTACTGAAAGCTAAAGATGCTCCATGTGAGATACTGAATGACTGCTTTCTGTGTGGATTTAAACATTTTTAAACCATGTTGCTAAGTGGTTAAGCAGTAACTCTAAATGTAAGCAATATCAGTAGTAACATTTACATTACTACCTTACACCACTAATTTAGCATGTAGCAAACTACAGGCCCAAATTACAGTGTGTCTTTGATTGTGTTGCAGTTTTAATGACTCGTTTAGAAGTATTGATGCAAAACAAAACATGTAACATGGTGTACCCATGGCCATATGAATCATTTGATCCCAGCTCAGGTTAGCTTTAAGCTAATAATGCTACAAAACACTTGAATTGACCCATTGACCCTGTACAAGTAAATGAAACTGAATCTTACATTATGTCCAGCGGGTCCCTGTGGTCCGCTCACTCCTGGAGGTCCTCTCAAACCCTGAATATCAAACATGACATGTTACTTACGGGTGTTCTGTGAGCATCTGTCTTATTTGAAAGTGATATAAATATGAACGGATTGTTTACTGCGGCTCCTGTAGGCCCTGGAGGTCCGGCAGGCCCCTGAGAAAGAAAGAATATCAGTCAGCTATGAACAAAGAAATATGTGTCTCTATTTGTCTTCAGATCCATGAGCAAAAAAAGACACTAAACTTATTCAGAAATGGATAGAAAAGCTTTTGCTCAATAAAACATTTTCCATATTATGTGCTTGTATATGCATGTGTTTGATAAAACTAAAGTAAACAGCTAGCCTGGATGCCAGCCGAACTTAGCCCCGCCCACAACATTTTTAGGTCGGGCGGTTCGGTCTGGCCTCGCTTCATAGAGGAGTAATTATCCCCGAACAGAAACTGTTCGGACCAATGAAATCATCAGGGCGGGCTTTAGACGATGACGGACAGAAGATTAACAGTAACGTAATCATCACGTCATCAAAGGGGCTTGGATTATATTTGTTCAATTCTAAACGGAGAGCTTGTTTGTATATGCACTCACCTTCACAATTTCTCTCAGAAATGATGATCATGTTGGGTAAGTGCTCTGTGTATCATTAAATTATGTTATTTTTTTACAACACCGGCAAAGATTGTGTATTCCAGCGGCCGTGCAGACAGGTTTGCCAAGTTTTTACGACAAAGCTTACCAACTACTAGCCCTAAACAATAGCTTCTCGGGGGGTTCTCCGGGGGAAAATGGCGTTTGGGGGGTAAAATGTGTGTTATTTTGGCAAGGTTACTTGCTAAAATTCGCACTCATGGGTCTATATATCACATAATAGTCGCTTCAACCCGCAGTCATAGAAAACAACCCGCGGAAAAAACGCGGACTTAGCAACACAGTGCAGTTGAGCTCTGTTGACATTTGACAATGCGTCGCTCCGTTGCTCTGATTGGTTGTTGGTCTATCCAATTGAGGTCTTTCCTGGTTCGGTTGAAACGCCCCAAAATCACAGCCCAATGGAGCAGTTTCAGACTCATATTCTGACTAGAATTGAGTATGACCACATCAGACTAGTAAACAGATGGCATATGCACAGACAAACATGCATTTTTACAGTTACACTAGTTTCAATCAAATTTTAAAAAGTCAGTATAAATGTCAGTTTTTGGCCATAGCATTAGTGCTTATGTAAAAATGATGGCATTTTGATTGGATATGGCAATGGCAGAATAAGCAGATAAACTTTCACATGACTACATGTGTATGGGTGTGTTTCTGTACCTGGGGTCCAGTGGTTCCCTCTCCTGGTGGTCCTCTGTTTCCTGGCATTCCCTGCATTCCCTGTGGGCCAGGCAAACCCTAAAGCACAAAATAGAACATGATGAACAGGGCTAAATAATTATAATTCCACCTCCAATATAATAACTCTGTGTATTGCTGCAGAAGTTATCGATCTATCTATCCGAACATTGATTAATATATCTGAACATCTATCTATCTATCTGAACATCCATCCATCCATCCATCCATCCATCCATCCATCTACAAATATTTTAAGTCTCGTATGCTCAGGAGGGCTGCATTTATTTGCTCAAAAATACAGTAATATTGCAACATATAAAGAGGGTACAGAACATATGTAAGGAAAGAAGAACAGAAGGATGAATGGATGGATGGAAGGACAGATAGATGGAAGAGTGGATGGAAGGGTGGCCACCCTTTCCTTACATTTATCATCCATCCATCCATCATTAACATATAAAGTGGGTACAGAAAGTATTCAGACCCCCTTTGCTAAAATCATTTAAGTTCATCTTTTTCTCATTAATGTACACACAGCACCCCATATTGACAGAAAAACTGAATTGTTGACATTTTTGCAGATTTATTAAAAAAGAAAAACTGAAATATCACATGGCCCTAAGTATTCAGACCCTTTGCCGCGCCACTCATATATTTAACTCAGGTGCTGTCCATTTCTTCTGATCATCCTTGAGATGGTTCTACACTTTTATTTGAGTCCAGCTGTGTTTGATTATACCGATTGAACGTGATTAGGAAAGCCACACACCTGTCTATATAAGACCTTACAGCTCACAGTGAGAGAGACCTGAAAATGGCGGTCCACCAACGTTTACCATCCAACCTGACAGAACTGGAGAGGATCTCTGCAAGGAGGAATGGCAGAGGATCCTCAAATCCAGGAGTAAAAAACCTGTTGCATCTTTCCCAAAAAGACTCATGGCTGTATTAGATAGAAAGGGTGCTTCTACTGAATACTGAGCAAATGGTCTGAATACTTACGACCATGTGATGTATGTATAATATGTGATATAATATTTTTTTATAAATCTGCAAAAATGTCAACAATTCTATGCTTTTCTTTCAATTTAAGGTGATGTGTGTACATTAATGAGAAAAAAATGAACTTAAATGATTTTTAGCAAATGCTGGAATATAACAGAGTAAAAAATGCAAGGGGGTCTGAATACTTTCCGTACCCACTGTATTCAGCATTATTTCTTCTCACATGATCCTTCAGAAATCATTCTAATATGAATATTTATAATTTTGTGAAATCATTTTTGTAAAAATATATGCCAGGATTCTTTGTTAAAAAGAACATTTATTTGAAGCAGAAATATTTTGTAACATTATTAATTCAGTTTAAAGTTACAGTAAAAGACATTACTGTAACTTTTGATTAATTTCATGAATTCTTGCTGATTAAATGTTTTTTTTTTTTAAATAGCTTACAGACTGTAAACTTTTAATGTACATCCTGTATTCATTAAGTCTTACATGTATATATAGCACTGGTATAGCACTTATTGCTATAAAAGCACAGTAGAAATGCATATCTTGTACTTTTCCCCAAGAAAACTTTTTAGCTATAATTATCTGGTTGTCTGAAAATATTCAGTAAAACCATCACATAAATGAAATGCAGTGATTCAGCTTTTGCCTCTGGAGAACACACACCTGCTCATAATACAAAAAAACACCCAAAAATATATTTCATGCTGATGCAAGATAAAATTAAGTCTGTTTCTTGTAACAAGACAAAGAAACACATAGAGGTCTCATTACCTTCAGTCCGGGAGGTCCGGCGGGACCTGGGGATCCTGTATCACCCTGTAATTATAGAGAGCAGATTACTAGTGTGCTTCTGGCTATCTTTTATTAGTCCTTTCACTTTCCCTCTCACAAAATGATATTTAGTTTATTTTTATGAATGGTTATTTCATTCCAAGTCTTTTAAGGTCATACAGTAGCTTTGTGAGACAAACAGACTGAGATTTAAGTGATGATTAACTGAAAATCACCAATGGTGCCGTTTGGTTTGGTGCCAATAATACACTTTACAAATTCATTTATTTGATCATTATACACACACATGTTAAAAAGCATGTATCTCTGTTGTATATGCTGCATATGTGTGCATATTTGTAAAAAAAAAAAAAAGAGCTGTAACTATAAACCAACCCCAGTTCCCCTGTAACACCTGCAGCCACAGTCTTATTGACTCATTAGTTTAATGTGTGGTCGTTTTATGCTCCACGTTTCAGTGCTTTAAACCACAATCAGCAAATATAAATGGAAAAAGTTTGGGTAAACAAATTTAAGATTCTCCAGAGCACAAGATGTAAACAGTTTGATGCTTATTAAATGCAATGCTACACGCTCATGATGGGAACCCGTAAAACAAGAATGAAACAAAACGCATGCCCTTTTCTTCTAAAGCTAATTGCAGATTCATTTTGAGAATCCACATAGAACATTGTAGCAAAGTCACATCAGTAACAAAATATTATGCATGTTAGCAAACTAATGAATCACAAGATGAAGGCATTACCTTTGCTCCCTCTTTTCCTTTTCCCGGCAAACCTATTTCTCCTCTTAAACCAGGCTCACCGGGTGGACCAGGGGGTCCAGAAAGACCATCTTTACCTGCATCTCCCTGGTGGGATATAAATAGCCATAAAGACAGAGTTTAGTAGAAAAAAAATTGTCCCTTCAACAAATTCTGATTCAGACAGGGTAAATTGTGATTCATAATTATAAATAAATTGATACAATAATCCATTGATAATCCAAAACATTATGGCCACCTGGCTGATATGCTGTTGGTCCTTCATGTGCTGCCAAAACCCATGGAGGCATTGACTGGCATCTGGCACATCTGGCACAAGACATTAGCAGCAGATCTTTTAAATCCTGTAATTTGCTAGGTGGAGTCGACATGGATCGAACTTTTTAATCCAGTACAGGCTCAAATTACAGATGATCAACTGGATTGAGATCTGGGGAATCTGGAGGCCAGGGCAACACCTTGAACTCTTCATCCTGTTCCTCAAACCGTTCCTGAACAATGTGTGCAGTGTGTCAGGGTGCATTATCCTGCTGTTTGATGCGACTTCCAGCAGGGAACACTTCTGTCATGAATGGTTTCTTAGTCCGCAACCATCTTGAGGTAGGTGGCACGTGTCAAATTTAAGTCCACATGAATGGCCGGACTCAGGGTTTCCCAGCAGAACATTGCACAGAACATCACGCTACCTCCACCGGCTTGTCTTCATCCCCCAATGCATCCTGGTTTCATCATTCCCTCAGGTTAACGCTGCCCACTTACATGGCTCTTTTATGTGATATAAAAGAAAACGGGAATCAATGGACAAGGCGACATTCTTCCACTCCTCCACGAGCCAATTGTAGGTGCTTTCAACAGTAGACAGGATTCTTCATAGGCACTCTGATTGGTCTGCAGCTACGCAGCCCCATACACAACATAGTGTGATGCCTGGTGTGCTGTGACACATCCCTTCCGTAACAATCATTACAATTTTGTGTGACTGATACCACAGTAGACCTTCTGTTGGCTCAGCCCAGATGGGATAGCCTGCATTGCCCTCGTGCATCGATGAGCCTTGGCCACCCAACGCCCTATCGCCAGTTTGTGGTTTGTCCCTCCTCTGACACTGTTGGTAAATTCTCAGCACTGCTGAATGGGAGCAACTGACAAACCTTCCCATTTCAGAGATCCTCTGACTCAGTCGCCTTGCAATAATAATTTGGCCCTCAGTCGCTCAGATCGTTAAGGCTTCAACATACTCCGCAAGAACAGAGAAAAAAGTTCTCGCTCCCAGAGCTGTGAGAACAAAATGACGTCATGTTGTTCTCACAGCTCTGGTTTGGGAGTTCTCGCAGCTTGTTCTCGACACATCGCATGAGCAGAACTTTTTTCTTGCGGGTCTCCGAGAACGTTGTGTGATTGGTCATACATTTAAAGTGGCCGTGGTTAATGCGGAGAAACGCAGATGATCGGCACCTGCTTTTCTCGTGAAGTATGAATGTACTGGCCAGAACGATATTTGTTCTTGTTCTTGCCACCTCGAGAAAACAAACAAATTTCTTTGTTCTTGCAGAGTATGTTTCAAGCTTTATTCCTGCCCATTTCTTCTGCATCCAACGCATTTATTATTAGCACTGATTGTCTGCTTGCCATCTAATCTACCCGGACCTTTAATATATGATCTTGTTCGGAGAAGATCAATGATATTTGCTTCACCTGTGACTGGTCATAATGATTGTAATAGCTGATTATTTAGTTTCCGTACCTTCTCTCCTCTCTGTCCAGCGATACCAGGTGGACCTATGCTGCCTGGAATACCCTGAAAAATACATATACAAGATTTACATTGGCAAAGACACAAAACAATCACTTCAAACCCCCCCCATAAAAGTTCATTATAAAGCTAAAGAAAAGTTAAAAAAGTTATAAAATGAGATCACAAGAAAACAATGAGATAACATGTTTATACTGTATGACACTATAAACACACTGCAAAAATGCTCTTCTTACTTAGTAATTTGTTCTTGTTTCTAGTATAAATATCTAATAATTCTTAAATTAAGATGCATTTACTATACAAGTAATAAGACATAAGATATTTTTTCTTGTTTTGTTGAACATAAAATCAAAATGAAGTGAGTTTTTGCATAAAACAGGCAAAATTATCTGCCAATGGTGTAGATTATTTTTCTCACCCCATTGGCAGATAATTTTGCCTGTTTTAAGCAAAAACTCACTTCATTTAGATTTTTTTCCCCCCAGGAAACAAATCTTATGTAATTTTACTTATCTATTAAATACACCTTGATTTAAGAATATGTATTTATTTAGACTGGAAACAAGAAAAAAAAATACTAAATAAGAAGAGCATTTTTTGCAGTGCATTTACACATTTGACACAAATTGTATGTTTCCTGAAATTTATCTTACATTTTTTATGTCAAAAAAAGGACGATTTTTAAGAACGTACCACGTTGCCTGGCAGCCCTCTGAGCCCCTGAGGGCCCATCAATCCGGGCGGACCCTAAAGACAGTGAAGAGTTTGACAGTGAAAAGTACAGGAAACAAAAAGATTGCATCATGTGTGAAAAGAAGACACACTCACTGGGTCTCCATGTCTCCCTGCCTCTCCTTTATCACCAGCATCACCCTTAGGGCCCTGTCCACACCAACAAGAGGAAGACATCAGACAGATGTGTGTGGAATACAGAAGACACATCTCAATGTCTCTAAAACATTTTCACAGGTATGACTAGAATATGAAGGTTAAGGATGAAAAATGATCAGTATATTCAGTAGATTGTCTGATGTGAATGAAAGCATCTGAGATGGTTAAAGGATTGTTTCTGGTTTACCGCAGGTCCTGAATGCCCTCTGAATCCCTGCTCTCCAGGAAGTCCTCTCTGACCCTGGGAATATCACAGATTATTTTAGTAACAAGTAACAAGACTGAATTTATGCTGTAGTATCTTCAAAGTGTGTAATGTGTTTAAATATTCAGCCACGGTGACTTTGAAATCTCATAAAGTTTACGCTGCACTCCAGAAATGAAACCTGGCTCACTTTTAAGATGACGTTCAGGGCAGTTTCTCTGACAGAAATGATTGCATTTGGCTGAACTAGTGAGAACTGCAGTAATTCAACAGAGATTTCTCATTTCACACTAATAAATTCAGCTGAGAGCAGATGCATCATCGTAACAAGCTTGTCTGTGTTTCTGTAAATGATGCAGCACTTGGTGTCTGGACTATTTTATTAGATGTGTGCATGACCGAGAGAGCTTTCATGAGTTCAGCTACAAAAATATAATGTATATAATATAATATAATAAGAGTGGGAGGGCCAAAGACGAGCAGGCCATGATGTCAATATGACCACATAAATATTAATTAACCCACACTAATCTTTCTAGACATTTTGGTTATGTTATCTAATTAATATTCATCAGCAAAAGTTTCTGTTGATATTTATAAACTGATGTCCTGTGAAGATGTGCTTGAATTGTCTGCCCTTTTAGACTGTATTTGGTTTTTCTTTATTTGATATTTCAATATTAATTAGTCACGAGATCAAGTATGCAGAAAAGCTCATCTTGGAGATGTCAAAACTGAAATGTCAAAAACTTAAGAAAAAAAACACATTTAACCATCTGCAGTAAATGTCAATAGCACTGATCTGTGTATAGATGCTCGGCGGGGCAAAAAGGCAACTTCACCTGTTTTAAAATATATTATCAGGTGCTAAAACTATTGCAAATTATGACCTATAGCATTTTAATGTGAGCCTGCGGAGGTACATAATATCAGCTGACAGGATGCAACTCCCCTGACCTTCAGGTTTATTAATATTCCCTCATGCAACGTTGAATCCCTTAATATCTATTGTCAGATAATGCATGAAACACTTCAGGTTGCCGGTCTCAGAAATGAAACGCACATATTTCGCACATAGTTCCCTTTCAAGTGTACTTGCCTCATGATTTCTCAAACTGACAGCAGACTTTGTTATGTCGGCATTATGAACGCAGTAATGACAGTAGCAACATGATGCTATGAATGAAATCCTTTTTAGAGGCAGAAGACTAGTACAACCAAACCTGACTCGCTATTGCCCTCTTGAGATGATTCATGCAACCTGGAAAAAGTTACTCCATTACATACAAAATTATTCTGTAAGTGTTAGAAACCATAAAAGCTTACCATCTCGCCTGGTTTTCCTTGATCTCCTTTCTCTCCCTTCTCTCCAGGCTTGCCCTAAAGATGAGGAAATGTACAATGTAAATGTAAAAGAGGAAAAATATGTGGTTCATTATATGATACAGTGGCCCTAAAAACTTAAACATGAGTGCATTAAATAAAAGACAGCATAAACACGCTTAAATACATTTATCAATAGATATAATCAAAATATATATTAACAAACTATCCTCAAAATATATTAAAATCAAGAAAAAAACTATGACTTACTGGTTCGCCAGGTTCAGGAATCACATTGGCCACCTAAAGAAAATAAAAACACATCACAAATACTGTGAATTAAAGAGACACATTCATCAGCAATCATGATAAAATGCAAAAAAACATGAACAAATGTGAGATTTTATAATGGTCTTATCTATCTATTCTCATTTATTAATCTGATATATTACTTTCATCAGAAATAAGATGATTTAATTCGGATTACAGTGCAATCGTCATTTTGCGCCGCCATGTTTCTACAGTAGCGCTAAAAGGACAAACTGCTCTACAGAGCGCTAGTTACTCTCTGCTGTCACAGACAACAACATCTTTGTCCTGTGTTGGCCACCGTAGATTCTCTATTGAAACTCACAAACTCACTGTAAGATGCCGCTAAAAATAACACAGTACACCTTTAAGAAAATGTTTGGGTTTTGCAGGTTATTAAAGGAACCCACCAATTTTTTTTTTCTTGTTGTTGAAAATAGGCTGATTTTCCAAGTCCCTTAAAGTTAAACAGTTGAGTTTCACCGTTTTGAATCCATTTAGCCGATCTCTGTATCTGGCGAGAGCACTTTTAGCATAGCTTAGCATACATCATTGAATCGGATTAGACCATTACGTCTACCCTAGCATCACGTTCAAAAAAATGACTAAGGCAAAGACTTTCAATATTTTCCTATTGACACCAAAATGTTAGAAACCAGTAAGGATTCACAATTCCCTATTCCAACTACAACCCTAACTAATATGCATTAAACATTATTAAAGACAAGTAACTGTAGTTTTCAGGTAGAGAAATGTAAAATAGCATTGCAAAAGTTATTCAGTCAAGAGCAGTGAGGGTCACACCTGACCCTAACTTTACCCTTAAACTGACCCACACCACCACACCTGACCCTAACTTTACCCTTAAACTGACCCACACCACCACACCTGACCCTAACTTTACCCTTAAACTTACCCACACCACCACACCTGACCCTAACTTTACCCTTAAACTTACCCACACCACCACACCTGACCCTAACTTTACCCTTAAACTTACCCACACCACCACACCTGACCCTAACTTTACCCTTAAACTTACCCACACCACCACACCTGACCCTAACTTTACCCTTAAACTGACCCACACCACCACACCTGACCCTAACTTTACCCTTAAACTTACCCACACCACCACACCTGACCCTTACTTTACCCTTAAACTGACCCACACCACCACACCTGTCCCTAACTTTACCCTTAAACTGACCCACACCACCACACCTGACTCTAACTTTACCCTTAAACTGACCCACACCACCACACCTGTCCCTAACTTTACCCTTAAACTGACCCACACCACCACACCTGACCCTAACTTTACCCTTAAACTGACCCACACCACCACACCTGTCCCTAACTTTACCCTTAAACTTACCCACACCACCACACCTGTCTCTAACTTTACCCTTAAACTTACCCACACCACCACACCTGACCCTAACTTTACCCTTAAACTTACCCACACCACCACACCTAACCCTAACTTTACCCTTAAACTGACCCACACCACCACACCTGACCCTAACTTTACCCTTAAACTGACCCACACCACCACACCTGACCCTAACTTTACCCTTAAACTGACCCACACCACCACACCTGTCCCTAACTTTACCCTTAAACTGACCCACACCACCACACCTGACCCTAACTTTACCCTTAAACTTACCCACACCACCACACCTGACCCTAACTTTACCCTTAAACTGACCCACACCACCACACCTGACTCTAACTTTACCCTTAAACTTACCCACACCACCACACCTAACCCTTACTTTACCCTTAAACTGACCCATACCACCACACCTGACCCTAACTTTACCCTTAAACTGACCCACACCACCACACCTGTCTCTAACTTTACCCTTAAACTGACCCACACCACCACACCTGACCCTAACTTTACCCTTAAACTTACCCACACCACCACACCTGACCCTAACTTTACCCTTAAACTTACCCACACCACCACACCTGACCCTAACTTTACCCTTAAACTTACCCACACCACCACACCTGACCCTAACTTTACCCTTAAACTGACCCACACCACCACACCTGACCTAACTTTACCCTTAAACTTACCCACACCACCACACCTGACCCTAACTTTACCCTTAAACTTACCCACACCACCACACCTGACCTAACTTTACCCTTAAACTTACCCACACCACCACACCTGTCCCTAACTTTACCCTTAAACTGACCCACACCACCACACCTGACCCTAACTTTACCCTTAAACTTACCCACACCACCACACCTGACCCTAACTTTACCCTTAAACTTACCCACACCACCACACCTGACCCTAACTTTACCCTAAACTTACCCACACCACCACACCTGACCCTAACTTTACCCTTAAACTTACCCACACCTGACCCTAACTTTACCCTTAAACTGACCCACACCACCACACCTGTCCCTAACTTTACCCTTAAACTGACCCACACCACCACACCTGACCCTAACTTTACCCTTAAACTTACCCACACCACCACACCTGACCCTAACTTTACCCTTAAACTGACCCACACCACCACACCTGACTCTAACTTTACCCTTAAACTTACCCACACCACCACACCTAACCCTTACTTTACCCTTAAACTGACCCACACCACCACACCTGACCCTAACTTTACCCTTAAACTGACCCACACCACCACACCTGACCCTAACTTTACCCTTAAACTTACCCACACCACCACACCTGATCCTAACTTTACCCTTAAACTGACCCACACCACCACACCTGACCCTAACTTTACCCTTAAACTTACCCACACCACCACACCTGACCTAACTTTACCCTTAAACTTACCCACACCACCACACCTGACCTAACTTTACCCTTAAACTTACCCACACCACCACACCTGACCCTAACTTTACCCTTAAACTTACCCACACCACCACACCTGACCCTAACTTTACCCTTAAACTTACCCACACCACCACACCTGACCCTAACTTTACCCTTAAACTGACCCACACCACCACACCTGACCTAACTTTACCCTTAAACTTACCCACACCACCACACCTGTCCCTAACTTTACCCTTAAACTGACCCACACCACCACACCTGACCCTAACTTTACCCTTAAACTTACCCACACCACCACACCTGACCCTAACTTTACCCTTAAACTTACCCACACCACCACACCTGACCTAACTTTACCCTTAAACTTACCCACACCACCACACCTGTCCCTAACTTTACCCTTAAACTGACCCACACCACCACACCTGACCCTAACTTTACCCTTAAACTTACCCACACCACCACACCTGACCCTAACTTTACCCTTAAACTTACCCACACCACCACACCTGACCCTAACTTTACCCTTAAACTTACCCACACCTGACCCTAACTTTACCCGTATCCACCTCAATATCCGTAAAAGTTTTTGCAATTCAATATGAACACAGTAAGTACATTGTACTTATTTTTTTTTTATGCAAGTACATTGTATCTAAGGCCACCTATTGTAAAGTTGAGCCTTGCATTGTAGCCAACTGGCAATTTACACCATCTCATATACTCGCTACCGTTTTTAATCGCATTTAGTATATGATGCAATAATGTACTTACATTGCCTGGGACCCCGGCTGGACCCCTGGGGCCCACCTCACCCTGTAAGAATGAAAAACATTCACAGAGAGAGGTTATATCCTCATCCTGTCAGCATTTTAATTATCTCATTAACAACCTCATGCCCCCAGGACATCACTGACAGTTTAATCTTGAATGTGTGAAACCCACAGCAACACGTGGTCCAAAATGGTCCTCTGTTAACCTTTTAACTGTTAATGTTTATATCACAAATGGCATTGTGCAGAGGTGACATGTAGGCAAAAAAACACATTTATTTTAGTCATCAAATTAAATGTATTGACTACACTATCATTCAAAAGTTGTTTTAATGTTTTTTTAAAATGATTACCAAAACTGCATTTATTTGATAAAAAATGCAGTAAAAATAGCAATATTGTACACTATTATTACATTTCAAAATAACATGAAAAAACAAACAAAAACAAAAAACATTTAAAAAAATGTAAGTTATTCTTGTGATATCTATCAGTAAGATTTTAGATCTCTTATGCTCAGAAATGTTGTATCAAAAATACAATAATACTGTAAAATATCAGTACAGTTTAAAACAACTGTTTTCTATTTGAATACATTTGAATTGCAACTTATGTCTGTGACATATATTTATGTCACTCCAGTCTTCGGTGTCAAATGATCCTTTAGAAATCATTCTAATATGATGATTTGGTGCTTAAGTAACATTTATTAATATTATCAATGTTGAAAAGTTTTGTGAAAACTGATACATTTTTCTTAGGATTCTTTGATGGAAACAAAGTTCAAACTAAAAGCATTTATTTGAAATTGAAATCTATTGTAAGTGTCTCTTTTCATCAGTTTAATGCATCCTTGCTGGATACAAGTGTTAATCGGATATCAATCTTACTTACTAAATATATATTCACATTTCCAATTGTCTTTTTTGCTTCTCACCTTGTCTCCTTTCTCTCCTTTTGAGCCAGTAGGTCCATCTTTTCCTCTCTCCCCCTAAAAAACAGAAAAAAGTATGACTCAAACACAACTAGATCAAAAAAGACACAAACTGACATTAATAAGACTAATATCTTACATTTGTCCTCGCCATCTTTAGTGAAATATAGGCTGAACATGTTTTTATGAAAAGCATCTAAGTGAACAGATGATGGTTCTCACAGTGTTTTTCTATTGCTTTTACAAATCAATATCTATGGATTCTGTTAATCAATGAAACATCTGATTATGACTTCAAAACATCTTACTTGGCCTCCTCTCTCTCCTTTGGGTCCCATTGGGCCCGCCTGCCCAGCTAAACCAGACACTCCCTGAGACAGAACAAGACAGAGAGAGAAAGACTGCTGTTTCATGTGTTCAACTGCCAAGACATTATCAAAACTCATTGAAGTTTTACTTTCTTCACCTGTTCACCAGCAGGTCCCCGGGGTCCTGGAGGACCTTCATCACCCTGAGAGAAAGAGAAAGTAGCATTAGTGAAAAAAAAAAAGATTTCCAAACCACTAGTCCACAATGCACACTTTACCTTCAGCCCTGGTTTACCAGGGAAACCGTCCTGTCCGGGTTCTCCTCGTTGCCCCTAATGGAAATACAAAATTATTAAAACTGTACTGCAACGAAAACACAAATGAAAAGGTCAGAAACCAGGTCCGGCCTTTAGACGAGTGTGTAAATGATGAAGTTCTGGCTCTAGAGAACTGAGTTCACAGTTTCCCTCATTAAAACAGTTCTAACCTTCTCGCCATCGTTTCCAGGGAAACCATCCGATCCATCTTTTCCTGGCAGGCCCTGAAAAATAATTACCATTAAAATCATTATTTCAAATTTTCCACGCTACAAATGAGTGTTCGGTTAACAAGGCAACAGATTGGACAATATATGCTCGAGTTCTCAGGGTAAAGTCACAGCAACTCACTGGTTTTCCTGGTTCTCCTAGTTTTCCTGGAAAGCCGATTTCGCCAGGTAATCCCTGGGAGAACAAACAGATCGATTTAATCTCTTCTGCTATGATTTCAAGGCTCTAGTGCAGTTTGTAAATAAAATCCTTATTTTGGTGTAAACTTACTGGAGGTCCTGTCTGTCCAGGGCTGCCACCAAGTCCAGGAGGCCCCTGAGGACCCTAAAAACAAAAAATAAAACTTGGAATGTTACATTTAAAATCCATTTACTTTTTAATATATTGTAAGAATATTATGTGGTGAGTAATATTGCTTGCGTGATTAATATAAAGTAACTTTACCAAATCGTGTTTTGTCTTTTAATCTGTTTGATGTACATTCCTCTAGTAACCACTCGAGGTCACTGTTACTCTAAACAGACTTTAGATTTTTTTTTTTTTTAAGCCATAATGTTCAGAATGCCATATATAATCATAATATTCATACTATTTCTGCAGTATGAACAATTAAGTTTTTTTTCTGTACATATGAAATACATAAGCAAAGAATTATTTGACAAAACATTTACTAATGCAAATCCTTACATATGCAATTGCAGTAGAATTTCATTCTGAACATAGTCCTTGTTGTCTAAAAACAAACCCAAAATGCAACCACACTATAAAGGGCAAAGACTAAGAATGAGTGTTCTTGTTGCTCTTACAGGTGGTCCTGGAAGACCATCAACTCCCGGCAATCCTCCTTCCCCTTTTTTACCCTAGAGAAACAGAGAAGACAATGACTCATGAGCTTGTATTATGTGAAAGGAAAATAGATAAAGAGATAATGCTTGGTTCCACAGACAACCAGGAGTAGGCCTTAGTTTAATTAGGACATTTAAGTAGCTTTTATAAACGTGCCTTAGAAAGAAAGAAAAAAAAGCATTACTGCTGTGCATCGAGACAAAGCCATGGCGTTCATGTTGCGTTCAGTTAAAACAGCTCAAACATGCATTTCAGTCTGGGCCTTGGAAAGGAAGGCCCCTTAAGCCTCTGTGAAACCATATTAATATTATATTGGATTAATATCAACTATAATTTGCCTTTTTAATCACTGTTGGTCTGATTGATAAGATAACATAAGGCATAGGATTTTTTTTATTCAAACTATGTCCTGTTTCTGAGTCCGTTATTCATCTTTTTACTATAGTTTATTTTGCTTCGGGCATTTAATTTCTCATAATGTGTTATTAACTTTGATATGGAAATATGTGAAAAATTCTATATTAAGGCAAGAAAAACACCTGTGCAAGGTCAGGTAGAGCTTGTGTTCTGTGATAGCATCTATAATAACTCAAATACTACTTTCCACCATTAGAGAAACATAAGGGTTGTGTTGCCCTCTCCTGGACAAACTGGAAATGGCACCTGATTTACATGTGACAATGTTCTGTTAGCTGTCAGCAGGGTATTTTATACTATATGATATATAGTATAGTCTATATACTATTTATTGTCACAGTCACAGGCCTTGACTTTCTACCTGTTATTGCTAGTCAGTTTCAGGTTGGGATATTTCTACATCCATATCTGAAATATTGCTGTTGTTTACGTATGTTAATAGGCTGTATAAATTGCCTCATAGCTTTTAGACATGGACTAAAAGTCAGGAGTTTTAAGAGGTGGTAGCCTATAGCAACAGAGAGTATTTTTTTCTCCCTCATATTTGTTCAATTCCTCACATGGCAGTATATCAAATGCTAACTCTTGCTAACACTTTAGCATCCCTCTGCTTCTGGCATGTAAAGTGAGGAAAAGCAGTTTAAAGGCATAACAGCAGAAAGAGCTTAAAATAGAGTAAAAAAGTGAGCGATGGAAATCTTTAGGTGGAGCTCACTTAGGGCTTCCTGCCGTTCTGCAGCTGTGCATCATTCACTCAAGCGCCACCCGCTGCGTTTCTGCGATGTACGCGAGACCTGTTTAGAGTCCCTCTCTAAGAGCTCCTAAAAGCCTGTTTCCCGCTGGGACAGAGAGAACTTGGCCTACACTCAGAACAACTGCAACCCTGCTGAGATACAACTGAGCTAGGAACCGTGCACCTAAAAATTCTATGTCAAAGGACAAAAGTTTCAAAAAATTAGGCAGTATGACTGATGCATACAGTAGCTTTGAGTCTACCTGTCCCTGGTTTTAGAGGGGTTGGGGCACTTTTCAGATGGTTGTCCAAATAAATACCAGCTTGGTGAGGTTGAGAAAGCATCTTGAACCAGCAGACGAGATTTAGGTTGCTTAAGCAAGGTTTTAGAGCAGGACATTTACTAAATTTCGAGACTTTATAACAATGACTTCTCTGGCCATTCGCCTTGTGATTTGAGAGCTGCTGCAGACCTAAATGACAGTCAGTTCATCATGGCTTAAAATATACCTCATACTGTATTAACTACTTTTATACTATACTTGTATACTTTTCAAGCTCCAAAAATGACAAAAAAAGCACTATAAAAGTGTGAACATTGTAATTTTATTATTTTTTTATATAGTTCTTAAAATTTTGAATGAACTTTTTTTCTAAATAGTTTTAAATTATTTTAATGTCAAATTTAGTTTGATTTTAAGTTAGCAATATTAGTACAACTTATTTGTAATAAGTAAAGCCTGACATATAAAATAATACTTTTTTTGTTTGTTTGTTGAAACTAGATCAAACATATAATATATATAATACAAGTTTGCATATGTGTATGCTTGATTTTAGTTAATTGCCATAGCGACATTTCTAATTTTCAATTAATTATTTTGTTTGATTTTATTGTAATAAAAAGGAACAACACATTTTTTTTTTTGACAGTTTAGTTTAACTAACAACACTGTGCTAAAAATGATCTTTTGTGGTCCACAGAATAAAAGCAGTGATTTCACAATATTGGAATTTCCAATTTCGATACCGTGAAATTTTTTTCCGATATTCAATACCATTTTCTATACCATAGGGAAAACGGCCATATATACACTGCCATACAGATCATTTGTTATCATCTCCTAATTGTATGATAATTGGGGTAATTTTGTACACAAAGCGGATTAATGCTTATTTTTGGACCAAAGTATATTTTCGATGCTTCAAGAGATTTTAATTAACCCACTGATGTCACATATGGACTACTTTGATTATGTTTTTATTCCCTTTCTGGACATGCACAGTATAGTGTGCATACACTTAAATACGCTCGCGGACTAAATATAAAATATCAAAAAGATGAACAGAGGTCTTACGGGTGTTGAACAACATTAGGGTGAGTCCTTAATGACATCATTTTCAGTTTTGGGTGAACTAACCCTTTAAGTGCAATAAGCAATGAAAATAAGTCAATTTGGTACTCACAAGCTGTTTAAATGCAGGCTTTTGTTGCGAGTGCAAAACCTGCAGGAATGACTTAAATGATGTGCAATACAAGCACTAGTCAACCAGAGCAAATGTGACGAGTGAGTGACAGGAAGTGGGTGTGTGTCAATTTGCCATCAGAGAGAAGAAAGAGTGAGAACACACAGCTGGGATCGGTGTATCGATACTGCAGAAAAAGTAATGGAAAGAATTAAAAGTATTGGAAACATTTCAGATGTTTCAGTATCGATACATAACGAAGTATCAATATTTTTGACAGCACTAGAAAAAAGTACATTATATTGTTTGGGAATAACATGAGGGTTAGTAAATGATGACAGAATGTTCATTTAAATACACTAAACCTTTTCCTGTTTGCTTGTTTTTCTAAATCTTTTGTTTCCTTCTTTTGCAGCTGTTATATGAATACTATTATTATTTTTTGCAAGAAACAATGTCTTCCGAGTACTCTGAGAACATTTTAATGATTCTGTCTTCTCATCAGTTTGAGGGCATTTCCTGTCTCTCTTCCTAACGAGCTCTCCTCGCTTTAATCTGACCCCACAGAGCACTCAAAAATACCGTCTCTATGGTTACCCCAGACCAGCTTCTAGAACACCTTACATCGCCATTAAAAGCAGCTGAGATGGATTATTACAATAAAATATAAATGTCCTACCCTTTGTCCGTTCTCACCAGGCTCACCAGGCAAACCTGGAGGTCCAGGAGGGCCCTGAGAAAAACAACATAAACGATAGGCTAATTAAAAACAATGAAGCACACAACAAAAGAAGATGAAGAAAATTATGCTGCTTCTTCTTTCTTTTCTTTTTAACAAACAGACCATGAATTTGATATTTTAAGATGTACAATGATCCCAAAAAGTATTTGGACACTTAAACCCTATGTAAAACTCATAACTTATCTTCTTCAATATGTACATTTAAAACCATTAAACTAGTTTGAAACAGCATTATATTACAAAATATTTCATACAGGAGGTCCGGGGGGGCCGTCTGCTCCTGGAAGTCCTCGTTCTCCTGGGATGCCCTGAAAACAAACAACCAAACACACACACACACACACACACACACACACACACACACACACACACACACACACACACACACACACACACACACACACAGTTTAAGACTCTGAAGGTGCACTGCAAAAAATGCTTTTCTCACTTAGTATTTTTGTCTTGTTTCTAGTCAAAATATCTACAAATTCTTACATTAAGAAACATTTACTAGACAAGTAAAAATTATTGTCTTGTTTTGGGGAAAAATAACTCAAACTTAAGAGAGTTTTTGCTTAAAATAAGATAAATAATCTGCCAATGGGGTAAAAAAAATAATCTTGTTTTCTATTTGAATTAAGATTATTTTTCTCACCCCATTGGCAGATTATTTATCTTATTTTAAGCAAAAACTTTCTTAAGTTTGAGTTATTTTATCTCAAAACAAGACAATTACTTTTGCTTGTCTAGTAAATACTTCTTGTTTTAAGAATTTTTAGATGTTTGGACTAGAAACAAGACAAAAATACTAAATAAGAAAATCATTTTTTGCAGTGTGGACTCATCTTCTAAAAATAATTTACACTTACAGTCTCCCCCTTGAGTCCTGCCAGCTGAACCTGAGAAAAACACAGATGTGCAACTCAATACGGCTGTTTTACAATGTAAATTTATTCAGTTTATGAATCAAGCTTCTTACTGCATCGCCAGGTATTCCAGCAGGACCTTGTTCACCCTATCAAAAAAACACAGCGTTTATGAAATATAATTTGGATGGTCAAAATGCTGGTTGAAATCCCTCAAACAGTGATTTGATATTCTGAGTTCAGTTGAACTGTATTGCAAGTTGCAACATATGACATTTTTGTCATTTTTCCTTTGAGAAAAAGTTAAAATATGAAATCCATATTTAAAGGTAGGGTAGGTAGGACTGATCTAAAACACTTTTTTTTTTTTAATTTGTTTAAAATTTCTTCATGTCAATACATAATTAAAATGTAAGTACTCTGAAAAGGAGAGTGTAAAAATCAAGTGACTCTAGACTTTTTAATCTGCAATAAACACTGCTCATTATTTTTGTTCAGGCCAAAACAAATGATTGGCTTGGGCGACTGTCGCTCTCTCTCGCTACCACGGCGACCACCGCTTTCGCTACAGGATCTGCCCACGTTTGCGTACCCGTTTGATTTGAGCAGTTCAAGAGGCACGAAACCTTGGCAAAATTATGGCAGAGAAAGAGCATTCAAAGAGGAAGACAGTACAAGAAAAGGCAATGCACAAAAAGTCTTTGGATAACCAAAGAAATCAAACGCGAGTAAATATTGGCGCGGCTGTCCAACGATGGTGAGAACTGAGGGACCTCAAGGGGCTAAAAAGCGACTCCTTGTTGGCTGTATTTCTGCTGGACAGGTAATCTTTCATTTTTATTATACATGTTTATTTTTTCATGAAGCATGTATCAATAGTACATGCAGCTGTCTAATATAGCTAACATAACATTACTTAGCATAAAGTTACAATGTTATACACTTAGCCGTTAGTAGAGATGATAAATACTCAATATGCTTAGCTCAAGTTGATCGCTGTTGTGTTGAATTTCGCAAAATTTTACGTTAGATAGCAAAATGCATGTGTAAAAAGCTAGTACACCGCATCCAGGAACTTTTTCTAGAACTAGTTTTAGCAACGGCTAACCAACAATGCTTTCATCATGGAAACTCTTACATGCAAAACACAGTATATGTTATGAATCTTACACGAAATTCATCTTCATCACAGTATAACTGATGTTATTGGAAAAACATGTATTGATGCTACCCGTTTTCTTTGCCTTATACATATAACTAGCTCGTTACCGAATCAAACAAAAACATATTTTAAACTTAACCAGTACCGGTATTCTAGCTTGATAGTGAGTACTAAAAGACATCTTATTTGTTTATATTCATACTGATAAAGTTAGATTTTTTTATTACATGTGATTCTGACATGTTGTCACTACATGCACACCGCTCGTCTGAGGTAAATAATGCGTCTTCCAGCTGATTGGCCGATGAGGCGCGTTCATGTGTTTTGGGGGCGTGGCTCTGGAAAGAGCCCAGAGCGAGAAGGTGGAGTGAATGGAAATAATGAGCCGTCTTTAAAACAGTCGTGAGAGGTCTACAGACACTCAATTTTTACACTTTCTTTTTTAGAGTACTAAGAGTACATTTTAATTATGTATTGATATATAAAGAAAGTTTAAACAAATTTGGAAAAAAAGTTTCTCAACCAATTCTTACCTACCCTACCTTTAAATGTTATAAAACTAGCTTCCGACAGACGGGCGTATGTATTGACGAACACGAAAGCGTGGAGGATAGAGCAAAACAAAACACCGGTCACGAATTTTAATTCAAGAGAAATGTTGGAGGATTTCAATATAAGAGGGGATTGAGTTTGTTGTCCAGCGCTATTTGTTTGAAACGAAAGAGACGTCAAAGCTTAAGTTTCTCCGACATTCTACATCAGACATCGCGCCGGTTATTCTTTTGCCATAAATCAACTTGTATATGCCTTTTCCCGGAACCTAGTTATTTTAGTTTATAGTTTTATAGTGTTTTCTTACAAAAACCCATTGCTTCAGTTCAGAAGGCGCTGGGGTCATATGGATTACTTTTATAATGAATGGATGCACTTTTTTTGGCTTCAAAATCAGGACTGCCATTGTAAAGATTAGAAGAGCAATATTTTTTTATATATGAAGAGCATCTAAAAGCCATTTCTGTCAAAAATGAGATAACGATTCTGAGTGAATGCTCTCTGCACATAGTATACATTAATGAAACACTTTCACATCAAACCTGCTAAATCCCAGCCTCAGCCCCAATATATATATTTGTCTGAAAGAATTCATACACCTAGGATGGCTTGAGGGAGAGTAAATCATGGTATTATTTTCCTTTTTGTGTGAACTATCCCTTTAACTTTGTGTTCTTGTTCTAGAAGAGGTCATGTGTGGATGAATAAAACACCTGCCCAGATCTTTAAAAGCAAAGTAACCAGCATCCCCCAGAAAGTGTCTCCATACCTTTTCTCCTTTGACTCCATTTGAACCAGGAGTGCCAGTCAGCCCCCTAAGACCCTAATATTAGAGAAAAAGAGCATTTAGTTAAAACATATAACTATACTTGACACATTAATATCTGGCACATGACAAATTATATACTTTACAGAACCCTCTGAACACTTACTTCTTTTCCTGGAAGACCTGGTTTACCTGGAAACCCGTCTAAACCTGGTTCACCCTAAACAATATTAAAAAGTGAGACGTCATTGAATGGAACATTTGTGTAATAAAAACATATACACTACCAGTCAAAAATGTATAGTAAGTTGTTTTTTTAATTTTTTTATTACATTTAAAATATATTAAATAGAAAAGTCTATAATAGAAAATATAGAATAGAAAAGTAGCAATATTGTGAAATTCGTATGTATAACAAATAATATTATAAACAATATTTATTATTTTATTACTTATTATATTGTTGATAAATGTTATGCATGAGACTTTTTTTTTAAGGAAAAAGAAAATGGCCGACCACAAACTTTTGAACAGTAGTGTACATTATATGAAATATTTAATTATGTGCTCTGTATTCTGCTTACAATTTCACAACGTTTATTTCATGAAAGTTGTTTTTATAAATTACTATAATATAACGGCACATATGCAATTGGTTCTGTACATCTTGTCTGTTATTTTGTGAGCACAATTCGATGTATGTCACATTCGAGGTCTCTATTTCTTTCCCTTTTTGTGTCCCACAAACATATACACTCACCTAAAGGATCATTAGGAGCACCATACTAATACTGTGTTTGACCCCACTTCATCTTCAGAACTTCCTTAATTCTATGTGGCATTGATTCAACAAGGTGCTGAAAGCATTCTTTAGAAATGTCGGCCCATATTGATAGGATAGCATCTTGCAGTTGATGGAGATTTGTGGGATGCACATCCAGGGCACGAAGCTCCCGTTCCACCACATCCCAAAGATGCTCTATTGGGTTGAGATCTGGTTACTGTGGGGGCCATTTTAGTACATGTTCAAGAAACCAGTTTTGTGACATGGTGCATTATCCTGCTGGAAGTAGCCATCAGAGGATGGGTACATGGTGGTCATAAAGGGATGGACATGGTCAGAAACAATGATCAGGTAGGCCGTGGCATTTAAACAATGCCCAACTGGCACTAAGGGGCCTAAAGTGGGCCAAGAAAACATCCCCCACACCATTACACCACCACCACCAGCCTGCACAGTGGAAACAAGGCATGATGGATCCATGTTCTCCTTCTGTTTACGCCAAATTCTGACTCTACCATCTGAATGTCTGAACAGAAATCGAGACTCATCAGACCAGGCAACATTTTTTCAGTCTTCAACTGTCCAATTTTGGTGAGCTCATGAAAATTATGGCCTCTTTTTCCCATTTGTAGTGGAGATGAGTGGTACCCGGTGGGGTCTTCTGCTGTTGTAGCCCATCTGCCTCAAGGTTGAGCGTGTTGTGGCTTCACAAATGCTTTTCTGCATACCTCGGTTGTAACGAGTGGTTATGTCAGTCAAAGTTCCTCTTCTATCAGCTTGAATCAGTCGGCCCATTCTCCTCTGACCTCTAGCATCAACAAGGCATTTTCGCCCACAGGACTGCCGCATACTGGATGTTTTTCCCTTTTCACACCATTCTTTGTAAACCCTAGAAATGGTTGTGCGTGAAAATCCCAGTAACTGAGCAGATTGTGAAATACTCAGACCGGCCCGTCTGGCACCAACAACCATGCAATGCTCAAAATTGCTTAAATCACCTTTCTTTCCCATTCTGACATTCAGTTTGGAGTTTGGAGACCACACCCCTAAATGCATTGAAGCAACTGCCATGTGATTGGTTGATTAGATAATTGCCTTAATGAGAAATTGACCAGCTGTTCCTAATAATCCTTTAGGTGAGTGTAGGTTTGGAATAGCGCAACTCCTTTAACGTTAAACTACATGTATTAGTCTAGACAGGTGTTTTTTTGTGTGTTTTTTTTAATACAGACAACAGCAGGAAACTGACTGACGGGGTGGAAAATGAATTACTGTAAAATGACTAGCTCTTGAAAAACATGTGCAATATTCAGAGCCTGCCGTTTCAGGTCAGGAATTCAGGAAATATAACAGATGGTAAATGAGTTTGCATGATGTATTTATTTTGAGTTCAAGGCCATTTCGGTTCAAAAGAAAACCATTCTCACAAAAGTATAATTTGATATTTCCTGTTTCAATGAACTATGCATTGCTTCTAAAGATATATATATTTGCTCCATTTGCATTGTATTATTATTATTATACAAAAAACAGCAGCTGTGGCTGCCAGAACTTTACTGTTAAAAATATGCTAGAATTTAACTTGCAGTAAAAAAAAAAAACTTAATTTATTTTCATATTTATCAACTGTTGCAATTAATGACTAAGCCATTAATGCACATACATCTGATTGTACATGTAAAATGTATAAGCTTTTTCACAAACTGATGTAATAGTGATAAAAGATGCCCATCATGCGTGACATTTGTATATTTTGTGGCAATAACCAACAATACATCGTATAGGTCAAAATGATTGATTTGTCTTGTCTTTTATGCAAAAAAATCATAAGGATATTAAGTAAAGATCATATTCCATGATTTCATGAAGATATTTTGTAAATTTCCTACCATAAATATTTATATATAAAATATTTATTATTACTAGTAATATGCATTGCTAGGAACTTCATTTGGACAACTATAAAGGCGGTTTTCTTAATTTATATATATATATATATATATATATATATATATATATATATATATATATATATATATATATATATATATATATATATATATATATATATATATATATATATTTTTTTTTTTTTTTTTTTTTTTTAGATTTTCAAATAGTTGTATCAAATAGTTTTAGTAGTTGGCCAAATACTGTCCCATCCTAGCAAACCTTACATTAATGGAAAGCTTATTTATCTCAAAGATTTTTAATAATGCAACACAATTAACTTTTATGCTTTTCTAATTTTTTTAATTTTTTTAACTGTTAATGCTATTTGATTCTATTACTGCTTTCTGTCTTGATTTTTTATTTGTATTGCTTTTTCTTCTATGTTCCTTTGTTTTTGTTTAGCTTTTCTTTGGACTTTTATCTGTTTTTTTGTAAAGCACTTTGGTCAGTCGAGTGGCTGTTGTAAACGTGCTATATAAATAAATTGACCTTGACCTTAACAACACGTTACAAACTCCTTATGTACATAACTGATTACAAGAAAACTAGGAAGAACCATTATTTAAATAAAATAAATAAAATGAGAGAATTCTGGGACTGGGAATGCCAATTTTCACTGCAAGTCATAGGTCGGATTACTTTTTCCAAAAACACAATGAAAATAATTTTTTCCACAATGAAATGTCTTGTTCGATTTTCACATTTTTGTATAGAAAGGAAATGTATAGTTAATCAACAGGTTTTTACCGTCGCATTCTCACAGGCATTCACCATTAAACCTGTATAATTGCATGTTACAATATTTGACATAATAAAATAGCTTATTTCCTTGAAAGTGTTTGAGACTCCCAAACAGGCAAATTCTGCAACATCATCTCAACCAATGGCGTGAGTTTAGGGCAGAACTAACCGGTATGAAAACAATCAGTGTTTTTTCAGGTCCATTTGCTGTCACTAGAGGTGCAAATCTGCTTCAAAGTTTGTTTTAGAAAAGTCAAATTTGTCTTAACAGCTCTCAACGTGTGTGGAGGTGGACCGTTGGACAGACTCTGGAATGACGGCAATACTGTGCCATGTGAAACTGTCTGTGTGCACAACACCCCCGCAGAACAGGAAATATGGATTCTGCATCTGCGCCGTGACATCTGTTTGAGTTATTAGTCTGCCTGTGTGTAGAAATACTCCCTCTGTAGTGTTTTGGATCTGACAGGTATGTACAGTGCTTTGTGAGAATGACTAGTTTGGACTCTGTCCAAGTTATTTCAAAGCATCCAAACTAAAACAGGGGTGCTGACAAGGGGAAGGCAACCGGGAACATTGTCCCAGGCCTTGAAGTGGGTGAAAGGTTCTGCAATGCCAAACTAAACTACATTTTTTACATTTCATTTTCTGATGATGATGCAAATATTGCAGACATGTGAAAAATGCTGCATGATTTAAGAATCATTCCTGTCTGAATGCGTGATCTGGTGCAGGATGAGTTATGTGCCAAACTTCATGATTTGTTTACATCACTAAGCCTAAGTAATGATGTTTGTGGGAACGTAGTTGTTTTAACACACAGGTGTCAGTCATCCTTTACCCTATCTCCAGAGGATCCTTTGTCTCCTTTTTTTCCGGCACCACCCTGGCGAAAAGCACAACATGATCTTAATATGTTCCAATCTTCACATCAGGGTTATTATGGTTGAATAAAAATAAAACAATAAAAAAAAGTTCAGCTATTTTAAGAAAAGTTTAACATTTCTTATTTTCATATAGTTTAACGATGTAATAAAAACTAAAACATATTAAAAAAGAGCACATAAAAACAAACCAAAACAAACTAAAACTTTAAAATGAAAATAGAAGAAAAAAATCTAAATATTAGTTCAAAATAATGGGTGCATTCTCACTTTTGTGCGTTCACACAAAAAACAAAAACAAAACATATAGTCCCGGTCTGTTTAGCGTTCACACTGGCATTTTTAACAGCGAACCTAAAGTTACCGAAGCCAAAGGAAAAGGGATACGGTCACAACCTGATTGCAACGGAGCTTGCTTACTGAACATCCGAAACAATGCTGTGTGCTGGATTAAACGCACTAATTTTATGCCTGTACATATGGTTTTATATGAATTGATATGAATTGAACGGTTTAGTCCAAATCCTCTGAAAAGATGATTTTTTTTCTATGATGAAAAGATTTAATGTAGGCTTTTATTCACATATTAACGTTCTTCAACACACACAATCGATTGGAGTTGTGGCAACCAGAAACTCAAGCATGTTTGCTTGATGAGCAGGAGACAATGAGGTTCATTCTAGTGTTACGCAGCACGTTTGAGCTTCAGCAAGAACCAATGAGGTTCATTCTAGTGTTACGCAGCACGTTTGAGCTTCAGCAAGAACCAATGAGGTTCATTCTCGTGTTACGCAGCACGTTTGAGCTTCTGCAAGAACCAATGAGGTTCATTCTACTGTTACGCAGCACGTTTGAGCTTCAGCAAGAACCAATGAGGTTCATTCTCGTGTTACGCAGCACATTTGAGCTTCTGCAAGAACCAATGAGGTTCATTCTAGTGTTACACAGCACGTTTGAGCTTCAGCAAGAACCAATGAGGTTCATTCTAGTGTTACGCAGCACGTTTGAGCTTCAGCAAGAACCAATGAGGTTCATTCTCGTGTTACGCAGCACGTTTGAGCTTCCGCAAGAACCAATGAGGTTCATTCTCGTGTTACGCAGCACGTTTGAGCTTCCGCAAGAACCAATGAGGTTCATTCTCGTGTTACGCAGCACGTTTGAGCTTCCGCAAGAACCAATGAGGTTCATTCTCGTGTTACGCAGCACGTTTGAGCTTCCGCAAGAACCAATGAGGTTCATTCTAGTGTTACGCAGCACGTTTGAGCTTCAGCAAGAACCAATGAGGTTCATTCTCGTGTTACGCAGCACGTTTGAGCTTCAGCAAGAACCAATGAGGTTCATTCTCGTGTTACGCAGCACATTTGAGCTTCAGCAAGAACCAATGAGGTTCATTCTAGTGTTACGCAGCACGTTTGAGCTTCAGCAAGAACCAATGAGGTTCATTCTAGTGTTACGCAGCACGTTTGAGCTTCAGCAAGAACCAATGAGGTTCATTCTCGTGTTACGCAGCACGTTTGAGCTTCAGCAAGAACCAATGAGGTTCATTCTAGTGTTACGCATCACGTTTGAGCTTCAGCAAGAACCAATGAGGTTCATTCTCGTGTTACGCAGCACGTTTGAGCTTCAGCAAGAACCAATGAGGTTCATTCTCGTGTTACGCAGCACGTTTGAGCTTCAGCAAGAACCAATGAGGTTCATTCTCGAGTTACGCAGCACGTTTGAGCTTCAGCAAGAACCAATGAGGTTCATTCTCGTGTTACGCAGCACGTTTGAGCTTCAGCAAGAACCAATGAGGTTCATTCTAGTGTTACGCATCACGTTTGAGCTTCAGCAAGAACCAATGAGGTTCATTCTCGTGTTACGCAGCACGTTTGAGCTTCTGCAAGAACCAATGAGGTTCATTCTCGTGTTACGCAGCACGTTTGAGCTTCAGCAAGAACCAATGAGGTTCATTCTAGTGTTATGCATCACGTTTGAGCTTCAGCAAGAACCAATGAGGTTCATTCTCGTGTTACGCAGCACGTTTGAGCTTCTGCAAGAACCAATGAGGTTCATTCTAGTGTTACACAGCACGTTTGAGCTTCAGCAAGAACCAATGAGGTTCATTCTAGTGTTACGCATCACGTTTGAGCTTCAGCAAGAACCAATGAGGTTCATTCTCGTGTTACGCAGCACGTTTGAGCTTCAGCAAGAACCAATGAGGTTCATTCTCGTGTTACGCAGCACGTTTGAGCTTCAGCAAGAACCAATGAGGTTCATTCTCGTGTTACGCAGCACGTTTGAGCTTCAGGAAGAACCAATGAGGTTCATTCTCGTGTTACGCAGCACGTTTGAGCTTCAGCAAGAACCAATGAGGTTCATTCTCGTGTTACGCAGCATGTTTGAGCTTCAGCAAGAACCAATGAGGTTCATTCTAGTGTTACGCAGCACGTTTGAGCTTCAGCAAGAACCAATGAGGTTCATTCTCGTGTTACGCAGCACGTTTGAGCTTCCGCAAGAACCAATGAGGTTCATTCTCGTGTTACGCAGCACGTTTGAGCTTCCGCAAGAACCAATGAGGTTCATTCTCGTGTTACGCAGCACGTTTGAGCTTCCGCAAGAACCAATGAGGTTCATTCTAGTGTTACGCAGCACGTTTGAGCTTCAGCAAGAACCAATGAGGTTCATTCTAGTGTTACGCAGCACGTTTGAGCTTCAGCAAGAACCAATGAGGTTCATTCTAGTGTTACGCAGCACGTTTGAGCTTCAGCAAGAACCAATGAGGTTCATTCTCGTGTTACGCAGCACGTTTGAGCTTCTGCAAGAACCAATGAGATTCATTCTCGTGTTACGCAGCACGTTTGAGCTTCTGCAAGAACCAATGAGGTTCATTCTCGTGTTACGCAGCACGTTTGAGCTTCTGCAAGAACCAATGAGGTTCATTCTAGTGTTACGCAGCACGTTTGAGCTTCAGCAAGAACCAATGAGGTTCATTCTAGTGTTACGCAGCACGTTTGAGCTTCTGCAAGAACCAATGAGGTTCATTCTAGTGATACGCAGCACGTTTGAGCTTCAGCAAGAACCAATGAGGTTCATTCTAGTGATACGCAGCACGTTTTGAGCTTCAGCAAGAACCAATGAGGTTCATTCTAGTGTTACGCAGCACGTTTGAGCTTCAGCAAGAACCAATGAGGTTCGTTCTAGTGTTACGCAGCACGTTTGAGCTTCAGCAAGAACCAATGAGGTTCGTTCTAGTGTTACGCAGCACGTTTGAGCTTCAGCAAGAACCAATGAGGTTCATTCTCGTGTTACGCAGCACGTTTGAGCTTCTGCAAGAACCAATGAGGTTCATTCTAGTGTTACGCAGCACGTTTGAGCTTCAGCAAGAACCAATGAGGTTCATTCTAGTGTTACGCAGCACGTTTGAGCTTCAGCAAGAACCAATGAGGTTCTTTCTAGTGTTACGCAGCACGTTTGAGCTTCAGCAAGAACTAATGAGGTTCATTCTAGTGTTACGCATCACGTTTGAGCTTCAGCAAGAACCAATGAGGTTCATTCTCGTGTTACGCAGCACGTTTGATCTTCAGCAAGAACCAATGAGGTTCATTCTCGTGTTACGCAGCACGTTTGAGCTTCAGCAAGAACCAATGAGGTTCATTCTCGTGTTACGCAGCACGTTTGAGCTTCAGGAAGAACCAATGAGGTTCATTCTCGTGTTACGCAGCACGTTTGAGCTTCAGCAAGAACCAATGAGGTTCATTCTCGTGTTACGCAGCATGTTTGAGCTTCAGCAAGAACCAATGAGGTTCATTCTAGTGTTACGCAGCACGTTTGAGCTTCAGCAAGAACCAATGAGGTTCATTCTCGTGTTACGCAGCACGTTTGAGCTTCCGCAAGAACCAATGAGGTTCATTCTCGTGTTACGCAGCACGTTTGAGCTTCCGCAAGAACCAATGAGGTTCATTCTAGTGTTACGCAGCACGTTTGAGCTTCAGCAAGAACCAATGAGGTTCATTCTAGTGTTACGCAGCACGTTTGAGCTTCAGCAAGAACCAATGAGGTTCATTCTCGTGTTACGCAGCACGTTTGAGCTTCTGCAAGAACCAATGAGATTCATTCTCGTGTTACGCAGCACGTTTGAGCTTCTGCAAGAACCAATGAGGTTCATTCTCGTGTTACGCAGCACGTTTGAGCTTCTGCAAGAACCAATGAGGTTCATTCTAGTGTTACGCAGCACGTTTGAGCTTCAGCAAGAACCAATGAGGTTCATTCTAGTGTTACGCAGCACGTTTGAGCTTCTGCAAGAACCAATGAGGTTCATTCTAGTGATACGCAGCACGTTTGAGCTTCAGCAAGAACCAATGAGGTTCATTCTAGTGATACGCAGCACGTTTTGAGCTTCAGCAAGAACCAATGAGGTTCATTCTAGTGTTACGCAGCACGTTTGAGCTTCAGCAAGAACCAATGAGGTTCATTCTAGTGTTACGCAGCACGTTTGAGCTTCAGCAAGAACCAATGAGGTTCATTCTCGTGTTACGCAGCACGTTTGAGCTTCAACAAGAACCAATGAGGTTCATTCTCGTGTTACGCAGCACGTTTGAGCTTCAGCAAGAACCAATGAGGTTCATTCTAGTGTTACGCAGCACGTTTGAGCTTCAGCAAGAACCAATGAGGTTCATTCTCGTGTTACGCAGCACGTTTGAGCTTCAGCAAGAACCAATGAGGTTCATTCTCGTGTTACGCAGCACGTTTGAGCTTCAGCAAGAACCAATGAGGTTCATTCTCGTGTTACGCAGCACGTTTGAGCTTCAGCAAGAACCAATGAGGTTCGTTCTAGTGTTACGCAGCACGTTTGAGCTTCAGCAAGAACCAATGAGGTTCGTTCTAGTGTTACGCAGCACGTTTGAGCTTCAGCAAGAACCAATGAGGTTCATTCTCGTGTTACGCAGCACGTTTGAGCTTCTGCAAGAACCAATGAGGTTCATTCTAGTGTTACGCAGCACGTTTGAGCTTCAGCAAGAACCAATGAGGTTCATTCTAGTGTTACGCAGCACGTTTGAGCTTCAGCAAGAACCAATGAGGTTCTTTCTAGTGTTACGCAGCACGTTTGAGCTTCAGCAAGAACCAATGAGGTTCATTCTAGTGTTACGCAGCACGTTTGAGCTTCAGCAAGAACCAATGAGGTTCATTCTCGTGTTACGCAGCACGTTTGAGCTTCCGCGAGAACCAATGAGGTTCATTCTAGTGTTACGCAGCACGTTTGAGCTTCCGCGAGAACCAATGAGGTTCATTCTAGTGTTACGCAGCACGTTTGAGCTTCTGCGAGAACCAATGAGGTTCATTCTTGTGTTACGCAGCACGTTTGAGCTTCAGCGAGAACCAATGAGGTTCATTCTAGTGTTACGCAGCACGTTTGAGCTTCAGCAAGAACCAATGAGGTTCATTCTAGTGTTACGCAGCACGTTTGAGCTTCCGCAAGAACCAATGAGGTTCATTCTCGTGTTACGCAGCACGTTTGAGCTTCAGCGAGAACCAATGAGGTTCATTCTAGTGTTACGCAGCACGTTTGAGCTTCAGCAAGAACCAATGAGGTTCATTCTTGTGTTACGCAGCACGTTTGAGCTTCCGCAAGAACCAATGAGGTTCATTCTCGTGTTACGCAGCACGTTTGAGCTTCAGCAAGAACCAATGAGGTTCATTCTAGTGTTACGCAGCACGTTTGAGCTTCAGCAAGAACCAATGAGGTTCATTCTCGTGTTATGCAGCACGTTTGAGCTTCAGCAAGAACCAATGAGGTTCATTTTAGTGTTACGCAGCACGTTTGAGCTTCAGCAAGAACCAATGAGGTTCATTCTCGTGTTATGCAGCACGTTTGAGCTTCAGCAAGAACCAATGAGGTTCATTTTAGTGTTACGCAGCACGTTTGAGCTTCTGCACAAACCAATGAGGTTCATTCTCGTGTTACGCAGCACGTTTGAGCTTCAGCAAGAACCAATGAGGTTCATTCTCGTGTTACGCAGCACGTTTGAGCTTCCGCAAGAACCAATGAGGTTCATTCTCGTGTTACGCAGCACGTTTGAGCTTCCGCAAGAACCAATGAGGTTCATTCTCGTGTTACGCAGCACGTTTGAGCTTCAACAAGAACCAATGAGGTTCATTCTCGTGTTACGCAGCACGTTTGAGCTTCAGCAAGAACCAATGAGGTTCATTCTAGTGTTACGCAGCACGTTTGAGCTTCAGCAAGAACCAATGAGGTTCATTCTAGTGTTACACAGCACGTTTGAGCTTCCGCAAGAACCAATGAGGTTCATTCTCGTGTTACGCAGCACGTTTGAGCTTCAGCGAGAACCAATGAGGTTCATTCTAGTGTTACGCAGCACGTTTGAGCTTCAGCAAGAACCAATGAGGTTCGTTCTAGTGTTACGCAGCACGTTTGAGCTTCTGCAAGAACCAATGAGGTTCATTCTCGTGTTACGCAGCACGTTTGAGCTTCTGCAAGAACCAATGAGGTTCATTCTCGTGTTACACAGCACGTTTGAGCTTCAGCAAGAACCAATGAGGTTCATTCTAGTGTTACGCAGCACGTTTGAGCTTCAGCAAGAACCAATGAGGTTCATTTTAGTGTTACGCAGCACGTTTGAGCTTCAGCAAGAACCAATGAGGTTCATTCTCGTGTTATGCAGCACGTTTGAGCTTCAGCAAGAACCAATGAGGTTCATTCTCGTGTTACGCAGCACGTTTGAGCTTCTGCAAGAACCAATGAGGTTCATTCTCGTGTTTCGCAGCACGTTTGAGCTTCTGCACAAGGTTTGTTCTTTCGGGTCAAACTAAGTTCAGTTCAGCTTTAAAATAAAAGACTAAACTCAATCTGCTCATCATATAAAGAGATCGAGTCTCTTTAAATGATTTAGACTAAACTGCCCGCATCTATTTTTAACTCTTTGATGTGTCAAAGTGGTAGTTGCATGGACTGCCAATGGAGGGACAGAAAATTTCAATAAAAAGATTTCATAAATATGTGTGTTCCGAAGATAAATGAAAGTCTTGTGGGTTTGGAATAACTTAAGGGTGAGTAAATAATGACAGTTTTCCTTTTTGGGTGAACTAACCTTTTAAGAATTAAAAATTGAAGTTATGATAAAGTCTGAGGCAGAATTGGGCTTCCATAATCATAAGTATAAGCAGTTGCTTTAAACATACAGGTCATACTTACAGACACCCCTTGAGGACCTGGTGCTCCGGGTGGACCAGAATCACCTTGGATACCCTGAATGAAAGCAGGAGAGATCATGTTAAAAATGAGAAGAACATCTATAACAGTGACAGAAATAGATCCCAAAAATGATAACACAGCAACACAGATAACACAGATAAAGAAAACAATGAACACATGATTTTGTGCAATATTTTAAATTTGATGTTGATTTAATTTTATGGGTAACATCCACAATTGTTAAGACTGCTGAAAAGTTAGTGTTTTGACTGATCTAATCATACATATGCTACCTCTTCATACATATTCTACCTCTTCTTCTACCACCTCTACAGGAGGTGATGATTTACCTTTGGTCCGAGAGGTCCAGGCAGCCCAGCTTCACCTGCAACTCCTGGTTCACCCTGTTCATCGGCACAAACATGACATGCTTGGTCAATACACCATCAAAACATACCGGCTACTTTCCGAAAAACAAATTTTTTACTCACTCGTTGTCCCTTATCACCATGTTTCCCAGCCAGGCCTGGTAAACCATCCGATCCCTAAAATAACCAAATAAACAAAACGTTTATGTTTTCTTATGAACATATCAGTGTGTCCTCTCAGCAATGGGATCATTAAGAAGGTTTAGACATTTGCTGATGTAACCAAGGCTGCATGGGTGTGGAAAAATAAAACTAACCAATGAGATCAGAGCATTCACAAACCATACACAATACCAACAGAAAACACAAAACAGATGTACAATACCAAATCCAACATTATATTATCATAATTTTTTTTTGTTGCCGAATATTCTGTTTTTTTTAAATCTGTTATATTAGATACACAGTTTGTGGTCAGTAATATTTTTGGAAAGAAATGAGTATCTTATTCAGCAAGGATGCATTAAATTGGCATTTTTAATGTTACAAAGATATCTATTTAAAATAATACATGGATGTAAATATAATAAATGCTGTTCTTTTGAACCTTCTTTTTAAAAATATTTGTATCAATATTTTTTTTTTCTTGAGCAGAAAATCAGCTGATTAAAATAATTTCTGAAAGATTATGTGACTGAAGAGTGGAGTAATGATGCTGAGAATTCAGCTTTGCATCACAGGAATAAATTACATTTTAAATTAAAGTAGTAACTGTTGTTTTACATGGTAATAGCATTCACCAATATTAATGTTTCTACTGTATTTTTGATTGAATAAATGCAGATCTGGTGAAATGTCTTTTTTGAAAAAAATCTAAAAATATTACCGACCCTAAACTTTTGAACCAAAGTGCAAGTTAAATGCAAATACCATTTCATGTCTACTTAAAAAAAAAAGTACATCTTACTCTTTGTCCTTTGTCTCCTCTGGCTCCAGATTCACCACGCTCGCCGCTGTCCCCCTGTGAAGAGAGATGTAATTTCAGTATGGCTTTGCAATAAGATCATATGACTCCTGGACGTTTATCCTTCAGTGTGTGCTGTACATGTTTTATGGGGCCAAATGCATGTGAAGTTGTCTGACTATCACCAGACCAAGCTCAATTTAAGATTGAACATCGGTCTGGGGAGTCTGCTCTGTATTTTCTTTTGCACAAGAGGCGTGATCAACGAGCATTATTCAAATGACTCTGTACGCAATTGGATAGTCCTTCAACCAATCAGACCACAAGAGGAGTGATCAACGGTCAACAACCCATCGCTTCTCTATCTGACATCGTGTTAAACCCACCAATAGCGTGCCAGGTGGATAAGCCAGTCTGTGATTGGTTCCCACAAAAGTGTAACAAGCAGTAGAAATGAATGTTCAGGTTTCCAGACTGAGCTGCAGGGAGAAATCAAATCACCGGCAGATCAGGCTGGCAGAATGCCATCGTGATATTGTCGATATACTGTCTACATGTGAAGCACACTTTTATTTACATACAGTTCAAAATGTTCCTGTAAAAAGCTGAAAAATCTGACCTTCAAACCAATAATGATTCATTATCAAAAAACATGACTAACAAACCAGCCAACCAAAAGGTTGAGATTTATATCAGATATAACCACAATATTTCCATCTTCATTCACATAGAATCACATACTGTAATAAGGGCATCAATTATGTAGAAAGGCTTATGAGATTCAAATATAAAAAGAGGCCAACAGCAGTCAGTTCTAGTCAAGGTAATTAATCACACACCAATGTTAAACACCACTAAGGAACCCTATAGAAATAGTTGCTTATATATCTTGCCTTTCAGACGTCTCGTGCACTCCAGGGAATCTCCTGGAATTCTGAGAGTTGAACAGTACAAGAGAAAAGCTTTTATGACCTGATTATAGTAACGACTTCACACGCTGCAGCTGACAGCCTGTAATTACTCTCAAAGTTCCTCGCACTTCGATAGAGCCAGCCGATAAATGATACACACCACCAAAAGAGAGTAACAAAACAAAATGACCACAACATAGAGAGCTGATGAGCTATATAGCATATTGTTGAGATGATATTTCAATTTGTTAAGCTGTTGTAATGACAATCTGTTGCAGTAATGTCCACCTCAGAGAAAAAATAAAATGCATAAATAAAACACAACAACATTTCTGAGAAAAGCTCTCAGCCAATCAGATTTGAGAACCAGAACTAACACAAACATGTCAGGTGCACTAATATTGTGTTGGTCCTCCTTTTGCTGCCAAAACAGCCCTGACCCATCGAGGCATAGACTCCACTAGTCCCCTGAAGGTGTGCTGTGGTATCTGGCCCTAAGATCTGGCACCAATATGTTAGCAGCAGATCTTTTAAGTCCTGTAAGTTGTGAGGTGGGCCCTCCATGGATCGGACTTGTTTGTTCAGCACATCCCACAGATGCTCAACTGGATTGAGATCTGGGGAATGTGGAGGTCAAGTCAACACCTCAAACCCATTCCTGAACCATTTTTGCTTTGTGGCAGGGCGCATTATCCTGCTGAAAGAGTGCAACAATGCTTAGGTAGGTGGTACGGGTCAAAGTAACATCCACATGAATGGCCGGACCCAAGGTTTCCCAGCAGAACATTGCCCAAAGCATCACACTGCCTCCTCCAGCTTGCCTTCTCATAGTGCATCCTGGTGCCATATGTGTTCCCCAGCTAAGGGACGCACACGCATCCGGTCATCCATGTGATGTAAAAGAAAAACGTGATTTATCAGACAGTGCCACCTTCTTCCATTGCTCTGAGGTCCAGTTCTGATGCTCCACGTGCCCACTGTTGGCACTTCCGTCTGTGGACAGGTGTCAGCATGGGCACCCTGACTGGTCTGTGGCTATCCAGCTCCATACGCAACAAACTGTGATGCTCTGTGTATTCTGACACTTTTCTATCAGAACCAGCATTAACTTCTTGAGCAATCTGAGCTCCAGTAGCTCGTCTGTTTGATCGGACCACACGGGCCAGCCTTCGCTCCCCATATTCATCAATGAGCCTTGGCCGCCCATGACCCTGTGGCCGGTTCATCACTGTTCCTTCCTTGAACCACTTTTGATACCGACCACTGCAGATCGGGAACAGCCCACAAGAGCTGCAGTTTTGGAGATGCTCCGACCCAGTCGTCTAGCCATCACAATTTGGCCCTCGTCAAACTCAAATCCTTACACTTGCCCATTTTTCCTTCAATATGTGGTAACACCTCTTTCAGAATGTCAAAAGCACGTGTGAACTCCTGCAAGTCTGCACCACAGTTCCAACATGATTTTTAGCGTGAAAGTTTTCACAACGTGACCACATAAAAGAGGTTAAGAGAGACAGAGACAGAGCAACACCTCAAACACAAACATGCGTTTGTGGCATCATGCACTTTAACCAGCCAACTCCTCGATATGCTATAGCTAACATTATAACACATGGATACTTGTGAGTACACAGACATACATTCACATACACAGAGTGAACACATATAGTACATACACGCATGGACACTCATGCAAATCACTGACGCATAAATACACACACAAGCAAATGCATAATCATGCATAACAATAATACATTTTTGTGTCCACAATGCTGATACGAAGTTGAAAGTTTAATCAAATCTATTGTATGTAAAAAAATATATAGTGGTATTTATTGTGAATGTTTTATCTACTGGGCCTCATAATCTTAAATCAAAATAACTTCCCCTCCCTCTTGCAATGACATCTTTCTTCTTCTCTGAAGACATGTTCACAAGAGCGAGGGCGAGACAACCTGCCACTCAAAACACAACGAAATAAAGTCCCACTCACATTTGTTTTTGTTTTAGAAGCCGTTTTTTTTCTGACATACATCACAATAGGGAAGAAAGGACAATTGTTTATTCTGTTTCTTACCGACGTTGATGTTTTTATTATTTAAGAATGTTTAGTTATTTGTACTGGAAAACATTACAAAAGTAAGATTTTTTTACTGTGCCTAAAAGTAACAGAACACTTAAGGGTTTGATCTAAACCATATGAGCAATAGTAAAGTTGTTTTGTAGTGGTTAAAGCTACACTATGTAACTTTTCCGTCCGCTAGAGGTTGCCTTTTCAAAACAAAGGTGTAGTTTGATGACGCCAAGTTTGAGCTCAGAATCTCAGGACATGTGGTCTTCACCTCACAGCCGGTGGAAAAGAATCAGGATAGGACTCATCATGTTCATGGATGCGGTTATTAACGTTACTGTAGTTATGAAACAGAGCACGACTGAGCTGAACAAGGCTGCTGGAGCGATTGTTGCCGAACACACGCTTGAGAACAGCGGGACTTTTATTATGATGGTACAAAGTCGCCGGCGCCATTTCTGCTTTTCCGGTCATGAGTATGAGGTAACGCAGCTCTGCTTATCATATCAGATACATTTAAGTGTCTTTAAAATGATATTATGACATTACTTAGCTGCTGCTGTGACACTTGTTCACACTGCTAAGAATAAAGTGATTCTGCCCAATAAAACTGCAAATGCAGATGGGTAACGCAGATATGGCGCAATTGACTCCCTCAGACGTCTCGGCTCCTTGGGTAAAATAGCAATTTTTTCACAATTTACAAATAGTTGGAAACATTTGGGATATTGTAAGAACTTGACTGAAAAAAAAATGTAACACTGGTGGTTTTTGTTTTTTTTTACTGCAAAGATCCTACATTTTGCACCTTTAAGGGCAGGGTAGGCGATTTGTTCCAGTTTGTTCTAGTGCACGCACTGAGACGAGAGAGGTATGTGTCAACTTGCTTTTTTTAAGGGAATAACAGTTTAATATGAAAAAGAAAGTGGTGGAGTATCCATTTAAGTTGTTTATGTTCATTATTATTGTAATGTTATGTGCTTTGAGCACATAATATCATATACATATTATGTATGTTATATCATATCATACGTATGATATAATATAATCTCGTATCATAGCAATTTGCAGACTCTGCTGTGTGCGTTCATGTGTTTTGGAGGAGGTGTGGCTTTGGAGACGCTCCAAAGGGAGGGTGGGATCTTATGCTTTCAAAGCTAGCTTGCTATTGCTAACATCTCTGAAAAATGCCTACCCAACCTTTAATCTGCTGCAGCACAGTAGGGGTCAATAACTACATTTGCCTGAGGCACTCACAGGAAATTCCGCTGGCAAATCCAGCATACAGCATTTTTCTAGCTGTGGGTGTCGGCTGGCATCTAAATTTGGTCCAGAGGAAATCTCAAAATACAACTTTTTTTGAGAACTCTACACAGATCAAATGAGTGAAATCTAGACATTTACTGATATCGCAATAAGCACAAGTAAATGTTTAAACGATGGCAGTTGCCGTTCTGTTCCCAACGTCTATTTCTCCCGTAAGTATCTCTGACTGATAGAGGCTAATTATGACATTATTCTGAGGTAATTATGCCCTGGAGTCCGACCGTCTGTCTGCTGAGCAGCGGAGGATGTCTGTTTTAAGTGCTGTGAGTGGGTGTTCAGTGCGCAGATTCTTGTTTTGCATATCCTCTGAGGTTGACGGACCCATAATTCTACTGTTCAAAATATGGTATTCGTATTGTTTTTATCCTCAAAAGAATGTAAATTTCCCCATTTTCTTTTCTTTTTTGCTGTTCTTTTTGGAATCCTAGACTTTAGGTTCAGGGAAGAGCGAAGTTTTAACACGTACGTGCACAAACAAACACACATAATAGATTAAACATTCACTGTGTCTATCTTGAGGAGTTTGGCTGTTAAATTCATGACCTTACCTTCTCCCCTCTATCACCTTTGATAGAGACAGCCTGGCCCTGCAAATAATCAATCAACACCGACCAATTATTTTCCAGGCCCAGAAACAGCAGAGATTAAAACATGCTTTTCTCTAACTGTAACTAACATGTATGTGAAAAGCAGAAAACATTTCTAATATACAGCAATGCTGTTTTACGTTACAGTTAATAAAGCTTTATGAAGCATTATAAGAGATAGTATGAATGTCATACACGTTCTCCTTTCTGCCCTTTGAGACCTGGCGGTCCTTCTGCCCCTTTTAGACCAGGATCCCCCTGCAGATGTACAGTTTACGCAAAGAGCCAATGAGGAACCCATCAGAAATGCATCCAGAGATGTGCAAAAGCATGTTAAAGTTCTTGTGATACTGAAACACTATTTGACCTTTTCACCCTTGGGCCCCATGGCACCCGGTAGACCTGTCTCACCCTGTAGAATGGGAAAGATTGAGAGAAACAGCGAAAGAGAGAGAGCAATGAGGGGATATATGTTGAAAGTGGACGTCAGAAAGCAGAGGGATTATAGAACGAATGCATTACAAAAAGGAACAATGCATTACAAAAAGAAAGTTCAGAGAAGAAAAAAAAAATTGATATCCAGCCTTATGTCTTTAAAGAAATGATACAGGTTCAATACAAACTAATTTCTATGAAAGCATCCATGACTGTTGATTTACACAGACAATCATTTTTAATCAAAAACAAATAAAAAATTGCAAATGTCTATAGGGCAAGATATTCCTAAAGGTTTAAACAAAAATTATCCCATTATTTTTTTAAATATTTTATCCATTATAAATACATATCGTTTATATAAAGGGAATGCTTATGTTTTCGTACCACAAACAAATATATAGTTAAAATTATATTATTTATCATTATTATATAATAATTCTATCAAAGTAATCTCATGTAAAAATGTTTAATTTAATATTAGTGTCCTGTAGCTATATGTACTGTATAGCTGTAGTATAGGTATAGCTGTATACCTATACTATATGTACTGTAAACTTAATTTTTGCTTGCATGTACAAACTGAGAGATAATCCAAAATATTTGTTTGTGGTAATCAACAATATCACAGATTTTACTTATAGAACATAAAATATTCCTTATTATTAGCATGACAAAAATATCTTCAGCACATGCTTCAGAAAGGAATTATTAACGTCTGTTTAGTTTTTTTCTTTCTCATGTACTGTAAATAACTTTGGTTTCTGTACAGCATCATAAGGCTAATATTCAATTTTTTTACATGTTAAACATGGGGTTTCACCAGCTTTAAATGTGTGACCTTTGACCTGGAAGGTCTTACCCTTTCCCCTGCAGGACAGGAGCAGTTGACCCCAGCCGGTTTCTTCTGCTCAGCACTGGTTGGTTTTGGGGTGGGCAGCGGGACCGGTGGGGCCTCGGTTGCCAAAGATTGTTCACACTGAGTGAGAATAGAAAGTGAACGAGGAAATGGATAGAGACTGAATGTGTTATGAAAGAAAGAGAGAGAAAGAGGAAAAGGATTGCAGAGCAGCTCCGGATGTCCAGTATCATGAGTACAACATTCTGGACACCGGACAACGAATATTCTCCATCATCATCTTCAACAAGGGCTACAAACAAAGATCTCTGAGTCCTTTAGTGCTTGAACTGTTTGAAAGCAAATGACTGCCTTATTATCCAGGTGATGCATTTACATATTCTTCTTGTAGACATAATGAGGTGAAAGTAAAGGTACGTGTGTGTGTGTGTGTGTGTGTGTGTGTGTGTGTGTGTGTGTGTGTGTGTGTGTGTGTGTGTGTGTGTGTGTGTGTGTGTGTGTGTGTGTGTGTGTGTGAGCCTGTTTATGTGGTTTATGAGGACACAAATTTGTATAACTACATGGGTATTACACTGGTATTACACTATAAATGTGGTTTATGAGGACATATCAAATGTCCTCATAATTCAAATGGCCTTAAAAACATACTAAATGATGTTTTTTTGAGAAAGTAAAAATGCAGCATGTTTCCTGTGATGGGTAGGTTTAGGGGCAGGGGCAGTGTAAGGGGATAGAAAATACGGTTTGTACGGTATAAAAACCATTACGCCTATGGAGAGTCCCTGTAAACCACATAGACCAACGTGTGTGTGTGTGTGTGTGTGTGTGTGTGTGTGTGTGTGTGTGTGTGTGTGTGTGTGTGTGTGTGTGTGTGTGTGTGTGTGTGTGTGTGTGTTTGTGTGTGTGTGTGTGTGTGTGTGTGTGTCAGATGCACTTACTGGGCCACCAGGAATATCGCAACACGTCTCTTGCTCAGACTGTTTTCCATCACAGTAGATCACCATCCTCTGGAGGTCAAACTATAGAGGAAAGACAAGATTATATTAGATGTTTTGGAATCATAAACATACACTACAGTTCAAAATGTTGGGCTTAGTAAGCTTGTTTTACAAAGGCTGTATTTATGTGACCAAAAACACAGTAAACCTGTAATATTGTGAAACAGCATTACATTAAAATAACAATTTTCCATACGATAGGAATATATTTTAAAATGCACTTTATTCCTGTGATCAAAGCTGAATTTTCAGCATCATTCCTCCAGTCTTCAGTGTCACATGATCCTTCAGAAATCATTTTAATATTATGCTTTACTGCTCAAGAAACACTAATTATTAGGCTTATCAATGTTGAAAACGGTCATAAAGCATCATATTTGCTAGAAACTGCTTATTTCAGGATTATTTGATCAATAGAAAGCCTTTATTTGAAATATAAATATTTTGTAAAATTTGTCCTTATTGTCACAATTGATCAATTTAATGCATCCTTACTGAAAAAAAATATTAATTTCTTTAAAAATATATGCATATTAAATACCTTCTGACTTCTGAAGATCATGAACCTATTTTTAGAGAATATCACGATGGAATTCTGTCTTAAGCCGGGTGCACACTGTGTGATTTTGGCCACGATTTGGCCGTCTGGGACAAATTTAGGAAATCCTAAAAGATTCCTCAGATCCTAGGCTAAAATCTGACGTCTTTGGTCGTTAGTTTGACATGTTCACCGGCAGCCGATTAATGAGCGCTGCGATCAAATTTTACCTCAGACGAAATTCTGGCAGTGTCAGAAGATTTGGCACACAATCCTGCAGTGTGACTTCTCCTACGACGACAGTCAAATATCTCCGTTTTTCAAGAAAAACTATGACCAAAACGAGTCCTAGAGATTTCTTTGTAGCCAGCATTTCAGTCCCGCGTGTAATGCAGCTCACTGTCACTGAACGTGTCATTCATTGATGATATAAAACTCCGGGTGAGTTTTCTTGTGCGCGTCCGTTTTTAGCGCGCCTTAACTATCGTGCAGTCTGACATTAATGTCAAATGAGATCTTACAGTGTGACATGGCGATCATGTTCGTACAGTCTGACAAGGGACATTCGCAAAGGATTTTGAAAAATCGCACAGTGTGCAGGACCCATTAGACTGAGGACCCAACCCAGCCTGATCTGCCGGTGATTTGATTTCTCCCTGCAGCTCAGTCTGGAAACATTCATTTCTACTGCTTCTCTTACACTTTTGTGGGAACCACTCTGATAACTGACTTATCCACCTGGCACGCTATTGGTGGGTTTAACACAATGACATGGGCGATGGGTCATTACCCGTTGATCACTCCTCTTGTGGCCTGATTGGGTTTAAGGACTATCCAATTGCGTACAGAATCATTTGAATTATGCTCGATTATCACGCCTCTTGTCCAAAAGAAAATACAGAGCAGACTCCCCAGACCGATGTTCAATCTTAAATTGAGCTTGGTCTGGTGATATTCAGACAAATTCTGTCTCTGCAGTACCATGCAAACGGGCTTATGTATAAATAAACCTCAACATAGGTGCTTACATCAATGGGAACGCTGTCATAGAGTCTCTTGCCGATGACAGTCTTTCCCTGGATGTCAATGTCTTCTCTGTCCTCAATGGGCAGCGTCTCAATGTGCTTGCAGTCCAGGAACAGGGACACAGACTTGGAGTCCACCCTCATGCCAATCTTATGCCAGTTACGGTCAAAGAGGTTGTCCACCTCTGGGTTCTTAAAGACCGCCCGGACCGCGTCCTTCGTCAGGCCCACGGCGTTGTACTCCACTGCCCGGTTCTCTCCATCCAACCGGATGGACACCTGGAGGATATTTGGAGAATATATATATATGGCTTATATATAAGTTTCCTTTGGTGAAATATAGAGCAATTGAAATATCAGATCCTCATTGGCCCCCCAGGATCAGTTGCACACACCTGTGGGATGCCGTATTTGTCATAGACCTGCCACAGGTACCAGTCTTCCTTACGAGAGGTCTTCCTGAACTTAAACGTGGTCACAAAGGCATATTCATCAGGCAGGCCCTGAGGCAAGACATCTCTACAACACAAGAAATAAAAAAGCTTTGTTAAAAAGAGGAAAAACTGCTTAAAAACAAGTGATTTTTAAATATACTATTGCAAGTAATGATTCACTTACTCTGTTTGTTGGACGATGGGCATGGTACCGAGCCGGACATATGGGGTTTGACCTGGCTCAAATTTTTCTCCAAGAAAATCTCTCACATTGAAGTATTCCATCAAATCAAAACCTGAGACCAACATGGGAAGAAAGAAAATGACATAAACTGCAAACTTGTTCCATCAAATCTGATTGGCTGATTGGAACGCAGTTCCAGGATCAACAAAGATGTGAAATGGCATTCACCAAATCTCCCTGCAGATTATCTTTAATGTGCCTGTCCATCAATGATCACTAGGTGGAGTCCAAGAGACAAAATGACAACACACTCTACTGTAAATGAACTTTCCTAAATCTTTCTTGAAGCAGAGGATTAAAGTTTATTAAAAAAAGAGATAAATAAGATTTAAATATAATCTCATAGTGCAATAAACCAATAAGCCAAAGAAGGCCTATAGGCAATGATATAAAGCTTCTAAGTTTTGCTAGGTTTGGCACATTTACTGATTTAGCACATTTCACAGCATGTCATTAAAAAATAATAATAATAATAAATAAATAAAAATCGATAAACATAAACAAGTTCCGTTTAAGGTAAAATAAAATGTAATATTACATGTTTAATTAACTCATGTTAATGTTAATTAACTCAAAATAATACCACGTTAATTAACTCAACAGAATGCATGAAAGGAAAAGCGTTCATTAAAATTATTAATATAATTATTATTTATAGTATGATACTATATATATATATATATATATATATATATATATATATATATATATATAGTATCATACTATAAATAATAATTATATTAATAATTTTAATGAACGCTTTTCCTTATATTATATATATATATATATATATATATATATATATATATATATATATATATATATATATATATATATATATATATATATATATATATATATATATATATATATATATATATAATGAAATCACTTATGAGACAACAATCAACTTTACATTTTACACAAAAATATTTGAACACAAAAAACATGAACATAAATGGAAATAAATCAAATAAAAGAGTCAAATTACGGTCAATTTGGTCAGCTGTGTTTTAAGTGTTCTAATATCCGTCCTCCATATCCACGAGCAAAATCACACGCCTCACTCGAGCCACTTTCCACATTCACACAAAAAAAGTCCAAGCCTCTGGGATCAAACATGACATCATTGTTTTTTAAAAATAGTAAAGTGGAGCTGTGCTGTGTGTGTGGATATCAGCCCACTAATTAATGCTTCAGATCCGCAGCCAACACTCATTAAACTGCACTTGCTGCACCAGATGTTTTAAAAACCAACCCTTTATGTGCAATTATGTCACTGGTGCTTCAGCGCATGGGTGCGTTTATGTGTGTGTGTATCTACTGAGGTTGGCAGTATAGGCCTTATATACCCAAGAATAGTGGCCAAACCAGGGCGCTCCTTTAACCAATACATAGTCTGTCGCCATGGCAATGCCAGCAGGGCCCTGGGCGTTGCCTGAAAGTCAAGGGTCGATCTGTGACACACTAATGCTGGTTAAGTTAAACGTTCGAAAGAGCTTCCGCTCTCGGTACATGAACCACTGATAGTTTGTGTATATGACGCCTGTGAGATCTCACTTTCACTCTCATGTTGTTTTCTTAGGGCAGGTGTGTTCGTGTCAGCAAACAGAGGTCTTTTTAAACAGTCTGGAGAGAAGATTATTTGAACTGAAGGATGTTTGGAGTTGTTTAACTCGGTGGTAATGTGAGAACGTGCAAGTCTAAGCCAGACTGTGTGTGTGTCTGTGTCTGTAATGGAGTAACAGGTGGCAGAGAGCGTAGAAAGAAAGCAGATACTCTATTAACAGCAAAGTACAAAACATTTTTTTTTAAATAAATGCATAAAACAACAAGAGCACTTTTCATCTTTCAAGCTTTTTTACACAACAAATCCCTCAAGATTTTTGCCAGACCAGCATAGTTGGCAGTTCAAATTTCCTGTCCATCTGTGCTACTTTTTTAAATATACATCTTTGGCCGTTAAGGTACATTTCAAAGCTTTTGCAGTCGCTTGTGCCATGAAAGCAGTATTAAGGTTTTAAAAAAAGTTTTCAAAAACAATGGACTAATTAGAATAATCAATATTTGCATATGGAGCAAGTATAGTGCGATCTGCCACTTAGGAATAGTTAACAGCAACAACAAAAAAAGAAAGAAAGAAAAAAAAAGATAGAAAGAAAGAAATTTACTCTTGTTTGTCCAACGTTCTATGATTTAAAAACACAAAAGATGTTTAACACCATAAAGTAGCCCAAAATACTTATATGAGGAGTCTGCTGTCTGAAGGGGGGTTATTTGCAGTTATAGTTGTAGTTATTTGCAGAAAATATTGCTCTAAAATCTCTCTCATTAACATGATACATGTGAAACAACGCTTTTCAACATTATCAAACCTGGTTAGTTTATCAGCGAATTAAAATTGAAGTGTTCATGACTTCAAGACTATTTCAATACTACTACACTGTAGAAAAATTCAGGTCTCCAATTGAATATTTTCTAGTGACTGATCACATCTACATTTTTCAGTTGGCCAAATTGAATATCTGTGAATTAAATTGCATCAGTTCACAGAATTTCAATTCGGCCAGCTTCATTTTTTTTTTTTTGATGTGATCAGTCACTAGAAGTTTTTTTTTGTCTTGTGTATATACTGTCCACAGATTATGCATAACATTATGACAGGTGAAGGGAATAACACTGATTATCTCTTCATCACAGCACCTGTGGGATATATTAGGCAGTAAGTTAAATATTTTCCAGTTGATGTTTTAAAAAGAGGAAAAATGGGCAAGTGTAAGGATTTAAGTTTAACAAGGGCCAAATTGTAATGGCTAGATGACTGGGTCGGAGCATCTTCAAAACTGCAGCTCTTGTGGGGTGTTCCCGGTCTGCAGTGGTCCGTATCTGTCAAAAGTGGTTCAAAGAAGGAACAGTGGAGAACCGACCAGGTTCATGGGCGGCCAAGGCTCATTGATGCACGTGGGGAGCGAAGGCTGGCCCGTCTTGTCCCATCAAACAGACGAGCTACTGTAGCTCAAATTGCTCCAGAAGTTAATGCTGGTTCTGATAGAAAGGTGTCAGAATACACAGAGCATCGCAGTTAGTTGTGTATGGGGCTGCATAGCCGCAGGCCAGTCAAGGTGCCCATGCTGACCCCTGTCCATCTCCAAAAGCGCCAACAGTGCCATGAGCATCAGAACTGGATCACAGAACAATGAAAGAAGGTGGCCTGATGTAATGAATTACGTTTTCTTTTACATAACGGGGATGATCGGGTGTGTGCGCGTTGCTTACCTAGGGAACATATGGCACCAAAATGCACTCTCGGAAGAAGGCAAGCCGCTATTACCTGGTGGCTGTGGCCTCTTCCAGCAGGATAATGCTCATGCCACAAAACAAAAGTGGTTAAGGAATAGTTTGAGGAGCATAACGAGTTTGAGGTGTTGACTTGGCCTCCAAATTCCCCAGATCTCAATCCAGTTGAGCATCTATGGGATGTGCTGAACAAACAAGTCCGATCCACGGAGGCCCCACCTCGTAGTATACAGGACTTAAATGATCTGCTGCTAACATCTTAGGGACAGATACCACAGCACAGCTTCAGGGGACTAGTGAAGTCCATGCCTTGACGGATCAGGGCTGCTTTGGCAGCCAACACAATATTAGGTAATAATATACTATAATGCCAATGCCAAATTGTATGTACTTTTTTCTTTTCTATCCAAATTATTTTATTTTATTCTATGAAAAAAATGAAATAAAATATTCTTACTTTAAAATTATATTAATTCCTAGATATATCATATATGGGACTGAGTAAACTTTAATTTGTAGTTAATGAACGTCAAAGTTCATCATGTTAAAAATAGATTCATTTATCATCGTGTGCTCTGAGCACTTGTATGTTTAGTTGTATCAGTTTGATGTATTGGATCGAGCTGTTTGTTTGATTTCCCACCATGCTGAACTCTTCCTGCAGCTGTTTAATTCTCAGCTCATTTCCATTACTCTCTGTTTGTCTCTGCGTCTCCATGCGCAGGCACGACTCTCTCTCTCTCCCTATAGTGTTTGTAAGCTTGGAGGAACCTCGCATGGGGAGCAGGACCTGTAATTTGGGCCTGGCGAGTGAAAGCGTATAATCATGACCGAGTCTTATTTTAAACAGTGAGAGCAAGGGAGGCAGTGCCGGTTATGCGGCGCGGCACAGATAAGCATGTTACGACGCGTGTCTTTGATCCGAACACATCATGGGCACTTCTGCACACAACGCGACGGCCTGCAAACCAGCCCCCTAAAGTATAAGATGTCACCGCATAAAAAATGCTACGGCAGCGTTTTAAAATGGCCAGTGTTTTAGCGTGACAAACTTCTCTGTGGTTTACACAGCCAAGTCTTTGATCCAGACGCATGCACTAAAATGGACATCTTGATGTTTTTTCCCCTTTATGCCTCTTATGTTTTTAAGATGCATAAACAACAATGAAACTATTAACAACGCAACTTGAAACCCATGTATTCTGTTTAATTTCTTTGCACTCCACCTATCCGCTTTTGAAACGTCTCCTTTTGAAAATCTGCCCTTCCCGCTCAAAACCCCGGTTTCCAGAACTGCGCAAAACCTGTAACTTTAACAATAAACTGATAAATATATATTATTATTGGTCTATACTTTGAATGATATTTGGATATATATTACCTTCCAAATAATGTCAATGCAATTTTTAAAAAGTAGTTTCAACAGTAAAGACCCGTTCACGTCCTTTTGATCTTTTTTTATCACAAAAATCTAACCTTTCATTGAAGTAGTCTAAAGCCCCTTTCACACTGCACGTCGGACCCGCAATATTCCCAGAACATTGCCTGGTTGCCTTCTGTGTGAAAGCAACCACATCCCGGAATTGATTACCGAATTGAACCCAGGTCGGGGACCTAGTAATATTGCAGGGTTTGATCCAGGACGAGCACTGTGTGAACAAAGGCCAAAACTAATGCCATAACGTGTATGTAGTTATCGTGCGACTCCTAGAGCTTGTTTTTTCAATAATACAACCCTGCAGTGCCAGAAGAGCTAGTCGGTGTTTTAAACGCAGAGAGTGTTCGTATACAAAAAGAAACTAAAATTAAACAAGCAGAAATGTGTGCAAACTGGACACAAGTCGAGACCACGGAGCTCCTTACTATCCGCGCTGAAGCTGAGATCGCTCACCATTATACGTCACATCTGGATGTCACGTGTCAACTCGACCCGGGACCGTTACGGGTTGTGTATGAAAGCGCACATATTACGGTATTTCGCTGGCAGTGTGAATAGACCAAATCTAGCGGCCCGGGAACAAATGCCGGGTCACATTATCCGTGCATTTGCCGGAATCGCAGTGTGAAAGGGGCTTAAAAGAATCGAAAGTAGGGGGTAAATTATATTATGAAATAAATGCTTTTCTCCAAAACACGGTCATAATTATCAGGACCCTTTTATTAAATACTTTTTACAAACCCCTTTTTCCAAGATAACAGCTCTGAGTCTTCTTCTGTAATGCCTGATGAGTTTGAGGAACACCTGACAAGAGATCAGAGATCATTCCTCCAAACAGAAGTTCTCCAGATCCTCCAGATTCCCAGCTCTATGTTGGAGCTTCTTCTCTTCAGTTCACCCCACTCATTTTCTATGGGGTTCAGGTCAGGGGACTGGGATGGTCATGGCAGAAGCTTCATTTTGTGTTCAGAGACACATTTTTGTATTGATTTTGATGTTTGTTTTGGATCGCTGTCCTTATGGAAGATCCAACTACGGCCCATTATCAGATTTCTAGCAGAGGCCGTCAGGTTTAGATTTTTTATCTGTTGGTATTAATCCATGATACCATGTATCTGGACAAGATGTCCAGGACCTCCAGCAAAAAAAATAGGCCCACAACATTAAAGATCCAGTGGTATTTTTAGCCGTGGACAAGGAATATTTTTATCCCTGTTTGAACCAAACCCATCTGGTGGTTTTTCTGCCAAAAAGCTCTTTTCATAGTTTCATCTGACCACAGAATCAGGTCCCAATTGAATTTCCAGTCGTGTCTGACAACCAGAGCTTGACATTAACACCCGCCAACCCGCCAAATGCGGGTAGATTTCAGCTGTGGCGGGTACGGCAGCCACTCTCACTAGCCACTGTGGCGGGTTGAATGTAATATCAGCCTACAGCCAAATGAAATGCCAAGACCGTCGTATCACAAAATTACAATTTTTTTACTATTCTTTATCGATCAACTTGCAGTAAGTGAAGGCGGGATAGGCGGAATCGCGTGAATGGCACACAACAGAAGCGTGCTCTCTCTCTGTCACACGTGCAATCAGTTCTCCAGTGTTGGGCATAGCGTCGCTACAAGTAGTGACGCTACTAGCTTAACTACATTTTTCGTTTGCACTTTCCCAAGCATTTCTGAAGATCAAGCTCAAATTGGAAACAACTGCCAAGTCGCCGTTATACTTCACATTCTATGTTGCTTTCTGCCTCGCGCCGAGGCGCACAGATGCGCATGAGTCTTCCAAAAGACTCCTTTGGCAGTGAGCGCGGAAAGACGGGTTCGGTGCGTGCACTGGATACGCGCACTATCTAGTTGACGTTTGTTTCCGAGCGCTCAGTTCGCTGTTGCACGCGCGTCATCCACGTGGTGACAAAAGAGAAATCGTCTTCAGTGCAAAGTTTTAAAAGAATCTATTGTGTCTGTTGAATAAACACCTCTTATTAAAAGCATAGGGGTCCAGCATGGCCACCTCTTGATATGAATTAATTATTATTTTTTCCATGCAGATAGAACACACACACACACACACACACACACACACACACACACACACACAGACACACACACGTCTAGTTCACTATCTTTGTGGGGACTCTCCATAGACGTAATGGTTTTTTATACTGTACAAAACATATTTTCTAACCCCAACACTGCCCCTAAGCCTACCCATCACAGGAACATTCTGCATTTTTACTCTCTCAAAAAAACTCATCCAGTATGGTTTCTAAGCCTCCTGAAAAGTGGGGACCGCTGGCTGGTTCCCACAATGAAGGTAATCTCAGGTTTTACTATCCTGGGGACATTTGGTCCCCACAATGTAATATAAACAAGGGCACACACACACACACACACACACACACACACACACACACACACACACACACACACACACACACATGTTTTTGTTGCCAAATTGATTTTGGACAATTTTTGCATAACTGAAAAAGTATGCATGTCAATCTGCTTGAATTATATTGATCACAGAGATAGCATTGATTGGAATGAAGGTGGTTTAATATAAAATGAAATAAATAAAAATAGCTCAGATGTAGTAAATTACTTTTGCCAAGTTGCTGTAGCTTTGCTTGCTACATTTCCTAGCTACCCCCAGCTTCAGTGTAGTGAAGCTTAATTGAATGTAGAGTAACTGGTATCTTAGCTCACTACATTTTCCAAGTATCTTGCCCAACACTGCTCCTTGTGCCTGAATAATTAAATACACATGCACACGTGTAATTTGCTGTAGTTGTCCAGCCCTTGCCCACCTGCACATCCCAGCTGATATACAATGTAGTCTTGATTTGGGTGGTCACTCTGCATATGAAAGTTTGAAAGGGTTTTAAATCTTCAAAATCAAGTAAATTGACTCAAAATCAAGTAATTTAAGCATGCCAAAGTCAACTTTAATCATATAAAATGTAATTTCCAAACTGCAAAATTGTGGCCGGTGAAAATGCTGAGTGGCTAGTTATTTTGGAAAACCACTAGCCACGGTGGCTGGTGAGCAAAAAAGTTCATGTCAAGTCCTGCTGACAACGGAATATACTGGAGTTTGTTTCTGGATGAGCGAGGGGGATTTTTCTTGAATCCCTCCCAAACAACATGTGGTGATGTAGGGGTTGTTTGATTTGTTTTTCTTAGGTGTTCTGACCCCAGGACTATCTCTGCGATTCTCCATCTGTGATCATTAGAGAGTCTTTGTCCACTCAAACTCTTCTCCTCACTGTGCATATAGACACGCGTCCTCTTCCAGGCAGATTGGTAAGATCTTTAGTTGATTGGAACTTCTTAATTATTGCTTTGATGGTGGAAATGGGGATTGTAAACACTTTAACTATTTTCTTACAGCCACTTTCTATTTTGTGAAGCTCAACAATCTTCTGCTGCACATCAGAACTATATTCTTTGGTTTTACTCATTGTGATGAATGATTAAGGAAATTTGGCCACTGTGATTCCTCATGTTTACACTTCTCTGGAACAAGACGTCATAGCTGGACAATTTCATGTTTCTAGTCACCCTGGTGTGCAAAAGTTTTTTTAATATTAGTGGAAATATAATTCGGAGATATTTTACTCAATAATTATGGCCAATGTGGCTTGGAGAAAAACATATATTTCATAGTGTGATTTTCCCCTGACTTTTCATTATTTTACTTCAATGAAAGGTTATGTTTTCGCAGTTTTTTTTTTTAACAATAGATCAAAAGAATAAACAATGCAGATTTATTTTTTACAGCCATCACTTTGCCACACTTTGATCATATTTACCAGGCGTGCCGATAATTCAAACCACAACTGTATAAAAGAATAGCAGAGTCCACATCACAACTATAATGATAATAAAATAGACTATTTAATTGGAATCACTTTCAGAACAAAGCTTTTTTTCCCCAAGCTTTTGGACAATAAAAAATTAGCCAATCAGAATCCAACGGCAGACGACAAAACCAATGATATTGTGAGATAGCGTGGATGCTAATGTAGTTATTGTTATACTTTACAGTTCTGTGTTTTGTGTTAATGGGCCTAAACACGTTTGTAAAAAGCTTGTGTTGAGTTATATGAACCATATAAATTAGTTAGTGCACTTACAACCAAGAATTCACAGTATGCGGGCAGGGAAAATCCATTGATTTGATGGTGCATTGAAGATTTAGAGAAAAAACAAGGGTTTTTAAAACAAAAATGGAGAAAAGATTAAGAAAAAAAATTGTAAGAAAAACTTTTGAAAAAATAATAACTTTGGTTCAAATGCATTCTGACACACTGATCAAAGAGAATTTCAGGAATTTCAGAGACATGTCTAGTTACGCTTTCAGAAATCCAATTTACTGGCTTTTTACTGTCAATTTATCCTACTTGAACTTTCCAAACCCTCAAAACACATCTTTCAAACACTCCATCAGAGATTTAAGTGTGTAAGTGCTACAGATAAACTAGTTTTGTGATGTTATAGTTACTTCACAGATGCAGTCTTGAGTCAGCAAATTTGTATGTCCATTTCGGCCTTGCTTTGGCCAACACTGATGTTCCAAACTTTGGAAACAGCATGCAGATGTTGGCAGCTTCAGCAATTGTGACATCTCATGTGAACCTGGAATTTCCCTGAAGATTTAGCTTGTGTTGTTCTCTTGAATATTGCAGATTACAGGATCGAGACGCCATAATTAGCACTTACAGCCACCAGAGGAGAGATCTAGTCTAGTCAGTGCAATCCAAAAGAACTCCAACCAAACAGATCTAAGCACAAAAATCAAGAAGATAGAAACTATAAGGAGAGCGAAATGACCCACAAATTATGTTCAGACGTGGAGAGATCACACCTTACATTTCATCTAAATACTGAAGTCAGCACTTTTCCTCATTATAAATATTCAAATGGACCACATTTCAGAAACTTTCTAAAGTGTTTTGCTTTCTGTTTCTAAACAATGTAGATGCCAATTTTTCAGTGTCTATTATACTCGTCTTGTTGGTAGAAGCTATATACACTAACTCCGACCTACAATGTCTGGTTGGGCCAGAGTGCAAAAAATGCCTAAAAACATGTCAGTGGCATGGTGTCGGAAGTGTGGCATGTAGCATACTTTTAACATGATCGACCCAAGTTCGAATTCGTCTTTTTCTCCCTTTTTCTTGGACAGTTTTTCTAACCTGGGACAATATCAAGCAGACTTCTCTCGGCGTCTAAAACTGAAGAAAGGGCCGATTCCAACCATATTCCTGCAAGCAGTAAGTAGTGATTTGATCCACTTCTTGACTGTTGAACCAATTTCTGATTCAATTGAAAGTTTCTTAGTTCGACAACATTACGATAATATCCTCTGTGTTGTCTAGATCTAACCCAAGATGCTAGTAAAGTAACAATTGGAAACTCCAAGTAGCACAATATAACAGTTTGTCAAATGACAAAGGTTAATATTATTTGCTACCAGTGTTGTCATAAAATACAACAGTAGATATGTATGTCGATCCCTTCTGCAGATTGAAATCTAAAATAGCCTAAATTTCGTCAATAACACATAACTTATAAACTAACTTAGTTGTCTGGCGCAATCAATCGTTTAGTAAACTGCAGTATATTTGTATCTAACATTATTCCAGCAAAAACAAATTCTGACCACCCACCAGACCACCCACAGTTTTGCTTCCGATACCAATGGTATGATCGCGTTTTAACAAGTAATTCATTTTAAACAACAATAATCTGGGGCGGTGTGTCGGTCTGTGCTCTTTGACGGTAAAGGGGGGTTCTACTACAACACCTGTCTGGTCGCCACCGACAACATAATGACGTCAAACATTTTCCGACCCAACTTTCAGCCTCCCCGGAATTAAACGGCTTCCAGCGCGCCTGGGTTGGAGCTAAACTCTGCAAGACAGTGGCCCTCCAGGATCGAAGTTGCCCATCCCTGCTATATAGGGACAATTTCAAGGGTTGTAAATGGACCTGTAAAACCATATCTGGGTAATTTTTGACCTTAAATAAGCCACATACCCTCTATTTAGATATCAGAGAGCAATTTAACATAGTTGTTCAACTCATTCTAGGGTACTTTTAATAATAAAGTGGTTATCGGGGGTAGGTGTAGGGAGGGCATTATTGTCCCAATAAGGCGTCATTCATTTAATAAATATAATCATTTACACTCAATATGTTAATTATTGCATACTGTTTTATTATGTACTAAAATACTGAGGAGCAAATAGTATCTAACTATTATGTACACTCATTGCAAATACTCATTCCTGAAGAAAATACTGATATTTTTCTATTTTCTAAATAGAATCTTTCACTATTTGAACTTACAGTAAAAAGCATATCACTACTGCTATTTTCACATAAGTAGTGTGAAGTGTAATAGCATCACTTTAGCCGCTGCCTATTAAAAAAAAAGTCCAGCTCAAAGAAAGAGCTGTTTTTCAAAGCATAAATCATTTTACAGGGCTACAACTATGGATTTATCAAGATTTTTCAGTTAAAACATGACCCAAACTCATCAGATTTAATGAAAAATGTCTCTCTTGACCATTTTGTACATACAGCAGTGTCTGTAGCCGATATGCCAGTAAATCGGTCCTTCTGTTCCACACACCCCTATTGCACCAGATTGTATAGTCATTTTCTTGCACAGGTGAAGTGTCCCCCCCTCTCTCTGTGTGTGTGTCTGTGTGTATGTCTGTGTGTGTGTTTTGGTCTGGTTTCTTACTTTAGGTTGATGAATTTGAGTGGGCGTCTCGCAGAGGAACTCAGAACCCCCTGAAGACCCAAACACAACATCCTCCAGATCTGTGTAATCACTAAAGAACTCTACGTTTCTTAGAACACAGGAGGGCAAAAGATCTCTTATTTCGAAACCTCAGTGTCTCGCTGAAATGTTTCGTGTTTTAAAGCATAACCTTCAGGGAAAAAAAAGCTTTATTTCTGACCCAAAAGTACATTAAATGTAGAAACTAGGCTTGTAGGTTTGTGGTATCAATACCTACATCCACATAAAAAAAGACTCTAAAGTGCAAAATTGGGAGTCCATATGTCAAAGTCATTATACTGTGCATTTCTTCAGTTATTTTTGACCACTAATCGAAAAATAAGACACAGTTCATGTAACTGTGTAACTGTGAGAGGCGGAAAAGTTCTCACCTCTTTAGATGAAACTCATATATTAAAGGATCATAAATAGTTTTGAGATGTTAACGTCACACACATGATCATTTTTAAAAAAGCCTATCTAAATATATCTAAAAAGCCCATTTATAACAAATGGATTTAGAGCTTCAACAAGGTGAGCTGAAAGCTCCCATAATTATTCATGAGACACTGCTTATCCTATGAGAAGCTGCTCTCATAATTATTCATGACACCATGTGAACTTTACCTCAGATGCAAACAATGCCGAGGGGCTTTCATGACACTTAACACCAAAGCATTATGGGAAAACATGGAAACATTACCTGGGACCTCTGACACTCCAGCACTGGTGCTGTTCGGTCTGAAACGGCCTGCCTGGACCTTCATATTGGGACACAGAACATCTGTGGAGAGAAACATAAAATTATGGGTGAACATATTTTTGGATGGCAAAATGACCTTAGGAACTACACAACTCTCCACAGGTGCTTGGATTATAGAGCAATTGATTTCTGCAGTTATATTTTTTAATCCTATTTGGGTTGATACGATGCATTAGGAGGTATTAAAATCTGTGCTTTATTAACACTACAGGGTCGCCTGAAATTTCTAAACATCTGCTTTTAGGAGAGCAGTCTTCATCATTAATTCATATTGTGAATTTAGTTTTTTTGCTGACATTTTATTGTACTGGCTCCAGGTGGCCAGGCAATCTGCCGTGGTATTTCGCCAATGACAAACCTTTTTGCTCACAAATATTTAACATTTAAACGGTTTATGTTATGCAGACATAATTAGGATGAAAATAGATTTAGGTTTTAGGACAATAGGTTTTCAAACCTCAAATAAAGATTCAAACGGTCATGAACCAGCGGATTGATTCATGATTCGGATCGCCAATGTTAAGTGATTTCAGCAGTTTGACACGCGATCCGAATCATGAATCAATCCACTGATTAATGACCGTTTGAATCTTTATTTGAGGGTTTGAAAACAAACACGGAAGAGAAGACAATGCTGAATAAAGTCGTAGTTTTTGTCATTTTTGAAGCAAAATGTATTTTCGATGCTTCAAGAGATTCTAATGAACTAACTGATGTCTCATATGGACTACTCTGATGATGTTTTTATTCCCTTTCTAGACATGGACAGTATAGTGTGCATACACTTGGATACACTCTCGGACTACATATAAAATATCTTAAACTGTGTTCTGAAGATGAACTAGGGAGACTCATTAATGACATAAATTTCACTTTTGTGTGAACTAACCCTTTAATTTGTGTTAGTAATGTGTTGTGCCATGTCCAAGAGATGCTTTCTGTCTAAACTAACCCCATTTTTTTTAGCCTTCCTACTACGGAAATTCTAATGCTATTGCTACCGTAGTTACAGAAGCTTTATATTTCAGACACACACTGCATACTCCCCCTCCCCCACCAAACTTTACACTTGCCACAATAGAGTCAGGCAAGTAACGTTCTCCTGGCAACCGCAAAACCCAGATTGCCAGACATAAAAGCATGATTCGGCGTGCTTTACATCACTGCATCTGGCGCTTTGCATTGCACTTGGTGATGTAAGGCTTGGATGAGCTGTTCAGCCGTGGAAACCCATTCCATGAAGCTATCTATGCACTGTTCTTGAACTAATCTCAAGGCCACATGAAGTTTGGAGGTCTGTAGCTATTGAAAGTTGGCGACTTCTACACACTGTGTGCTTCAGCATTTGTTATCAAACCACTAACAGCTGACCGTGGAATTATTATAGTGAGGAAATTTCACAAATAGACTTATTGCACAGGTGGCAACCTATCACAGTACCACGCTTGTGTTCACTGAGCTCCTGAGAGCGACCCGTTCTTTCACAAATATTTGTAGACGCGTCTGCATGCCTAGTGATTGATTTTATAAACCTGTGATCATGGAAGTGATTGAACACTTGAATTCAATGATTTGGAGGGGGGTCCCAATACTTTTGGCAATATAGTATATTCCAGTAGGCCCCATAAACACATTTATGTACCTGTAAATGAGCATAATAGGAACCCTTTAAGGCATTTTAGGAGAACATTTGAAATTTAAATGAAACCTAAGTAAGAATGTCATAATGTTTCTGAGCAGTTTGAAGAGGTATGATTTTACTGGCAGCTGAAGGAAATTAACAGTTGAGAGTGACTGCCACTGTAATACTATCCATCTTCCTCTCTGTGCTTGAAGACAGACTGTTAGAGGATCCTTTGCAAGCCCTCCAGCGAAGACGTGGCGGCATAACATACGACTCAATGACATTGGCAAACAGACGTGGGGAAAGTTACAGGTTGGTCCAGTGAGCTTAGAGTTTGGTGGAGTGCAGCTATGCTAACGTCACAGCTGTGATAATTTAGGCCGTACAAACGGGCAGATTTCACATGGCGACGCATAGCTAGTGACAGCAGTGGTGACAGGAAGAAACGCAACACCAGCAGACTTGCTTTACTATGGCATCTGTGATGAAAATGTGCTATTTGTAGAGAGGAACTTGCTAAGGAAGGATGCTAATATTAGCCTAGACACTATGAATGCTTATTGCTTTTGTTTGGTCTTTTTGTCACTTTTAATTGAAAAGAGAGTACAGGAAAAGACGTACAGGTGATGTGATTGGCAAATGTTGTGTGCTCTGAACTCACACACACACACACATCACTGTTATCTTTAGAGGAATAATTGAGACAAAAAAATAAATGAACTAAGAATTTACAATACTTATACAGCATTTATTAAAGGGGGGGGTGAACCCCTCAGTTTCAGTCAATCTCATGTCAATCTTGAGTACCTATAGAGTAGTATTGCATCCTTCATATCTCCGAAAAGTCTTTAGTTTTATCATATTTATAAAAGAAATATGGGCTGTACCGAGTCTTTCCGGAAAAAAACGAGCGCCTAGAGGCGTATCGTGTGGGCGGAGCTAAAGAATGACGAGCGCAGCCAAAGCGGTGACGTCCTCAAGCGTGGAGAGACCCATGGCTATCGAGCTCAGCTAATAGATATATGATCCAGAATCATTCGGAGGCTGAAATAAATTGCTATTTATGCTATTTTTTCCTATGATATAGACAAAAGTAATTTTTTTAAGAATAGAACCTCTATATACAACCAAGTACAGCTCTGGAAAAAAAAAAATTTAATCAATGTTAAGTGGTCTCTTAATTTTTTTTCAGAGGTGTATGTGAAGCACCAACAAATTTCATAAAAGAGCCATAAAATTGTCAATAAGTTGTAGACTTTTGAATTCATGACACTTTTGTGGTGCTTTAAAGTTTTGTGATTTTTTTCATTTCTTTTTGGAACTTAGCGGATGTGGATAATATGAGCTTTTACTATGAGAAAAAAGAAACATTTTTAAAAATGTAGAAAAACATTTTACACAATCTACTTTTTTTAACCTTTTTTTCAGTCTGTTGAATGAATGAATACATTTATTAAGTAAATGGAACAACAGGAAGACAAGCAACCAATAAAAATCTTTTTCATTTTTGAAACATTATTCTGGACATCATCCTAATCAGAATGGGCCGTATGTCAAAATAAATTATTTGGTTGGCAAAAGATGCATATCCTTTTAAATCAAGACAAGTTGTATTTGCAAGGTGTCGTATATAGACTGGGCATTTATTGAAGGGTGAAGAAGCACCAAAATGTCAATACTGTAGTACCAAACATATACATTTGGACTGCCCGATCTTTAATGTTAAGAGAGCTTTTCATCAGGACAAACTTTTAAGGACTTATTTATGGATCCAAAAAACTTTTAAAAATTTTAGCACAAGTACATTTAAAGAATCTTTTATATAATTATATTTTTTGTTATCTAAGTTGAATCTTATAAAATGTTTGTTTTCATTACATCATATTTATGATATTATGTTGTTAAATATTTAATATGTATCTGGTCATCATCCTGCTTGTGACTGATGACAACCAGACAAATACAATGCCACCAAGTGGTCAAACTTTAGTTTTTAGGTTGCCTGGGGTAAAATCATAAAGAGCAGGCTTCAACAACATTTGCGCAGTCAAACCTGGAAAAAGTGGGAATTTAGTCTTAGACTGGATATGAACATTTTTGAATCTTTAATGTATTCCAAAGTTACCACTTCATCCTTATGAAAAGTCTAAACCTAAGTCTCTTCCCTTGGGTGTTTACTGGTAGAATAATACACTAAATGACATATAATACTCAAATATATCATTGATCAAATTAATCTCTCTCTCTCTCTCTCTCTCTCTCTCTCTCTCTCTCTCTCTCTCTCTCTCTCATAAGGATCTTACGGTCAATCACTGAGACAGTTGTCAGTCTAATGCAACCTCTCTCTCTCTCTCTCTCTCTCTCTCTCTCTCTCTCTCTCTCTCTCTCTCTCTCTCTCTCTCTCACACACACACACACACACACACACACACACACACACACACACACACACACACACACACACACACTTGGCACGAACCAGGCAGACGCCCAAACCACAGCGGCTGATCGCGTCCCTGACAATCATGTACAATCAGACCCTGTAATTTTCTTTAATCGCTCCTATAAAAAGTGCTTTGTAGAGTTTAAGAGGCCTCAACTTTGCTACGCATTCCACTTTACAGAGGCTGGGTCACTTGACACAATTACATCTCTGTCCGATACAGTGTCCTCAGCGTGACTCTCCCAAACCCCCACACCCCCCCGAGTGTGTCCCTGCCCTGATCCAAACATCACCCTCCTGACCACAAAAAATTAAAGAGCTCACCCGCCCACCCGGGGATAAATAAAGGTTGGAGAAAAGAGCACTTGGTTGTCTATATTTGCGTTGTATTCAGTATGTGAGCCAACTTATTGCAGTACAGCGGACGGACGTCCATGTATAGTTTTCAAGCCGTTTATGTGCTTGAGGTTTCTGTATTACTGAAACAGGCCATGTTCCTGTGTCCACAACCTTCCCAAAACACAAAAAGTCAATAACTAGCAGTTCTAGGTCATGACAAAACACTAAAATAGTGGGTATTGGTTGCAACCGAATCACTGAGTCAGTGAGTCAAACCTGCAAATGAATCATTTAGAATAGCGTTGTGAACTGTATCATCCAAGATCCATCTCAAATGAATGGTAATTTCGGGATGAACTATTCATTTAATTTCATAGTTCATAGCATGCTGTTGAATGACAAGTAGCTAACTAAATGTGGTTGTCAATAAAGAGTTGTTTTCGACATACCTATTTCCTTTGACTGGCGAAATGACAAAGCAATCAAAGCCAGTCGTGCGTCATTGTTTAAATGGCACGTATGAGTGATTTCTAACTGTGCTCTATCGAGGGCAACTTCCTTCAGCTGTGGCATAAAGGCTGTAATTTAGAGAGTGACCATGAAACTAAAATGATGGTCTGAGAAGAACAGCCGTCACTGCACATTGTGTTTCAAATACTTTTGCATTTATTTTCTTGTTTGTACCTTGCTTATTTCTTAGAGCAAATCAAATTGTGATTGGATTGGATAGCGTAAAAAAAACAACCATCAATTTCTAAGAATAATCAGCTGGTTAATTATGCACATATGCAAACTTTTCCAGATGTTGTTGGTTAAGGATCTAATGGATGCACATGCACATGACAATTTGCATTGTATTGAATTTAGTCAGTTCATATACTAGTTTGAAATGACCAAAACTGAGGAATTAGGATGAATTAATTCATGCTTAACATTGGCCAACTGGTACCGGCTGATCACCCTGACATTTGAGGCTAGAGAATGATCTAGTCATTCAGAGACAGCCCTACTCTATTATTGTGTTCTGAGAAGTCCAACCCAAAATATTCCTCTTCCTGTTCCTGAAATCTTCCTGGTTAGCACTAAATCCTCCAGCTAGTGTGCAAGCTATCATCAGAAACAGAAGAAATGAAAGCCCTTAATCAAATGTTTTCTTTCCTATTTGAAATGCCCATTAAGCTAATCAAAACCAGATTTAGAAATCAGGGACAACAGATGCTAAAGCAAACATGAGGAAATTAGCACGCCCAACATATTACAGTGCACTTCTGTTCTGTTTAGCAGCGTCCCACCGCTGATTACAGATCTGGCATGCTGTGGTCATGGGTGGACCACCGACCTGAACCAAAGCCCAGATACACTAAGTGATGAAACTACTAGTCAAACACGCTTTGGACTTTTAGTTTATTTTAAGCATGCTAAAAATGGCCCAGTGCACTTCTTGCATTATCATAGAGCTGGAAGTAATATTCACCATTTAATCAAAAGGAAATTATTTTATGCATAAAAACTATTTTCATGACAGTCAATCACAAATATCACTGTCATTATTGTGAAACACATCCTGGTCAGACATTATTTATTTATACTAATATATCATATTTTCCCTTTTGCACTGATGAAAATGCAACAACAACATTCCGAATTATTCTGAGAAATTCCAACCAACTTTTAGAGAAAGAAAACCTCCAAAAAGTTTAAAGGAAAATGATCAACTTAAACGTTTTTAGTAGTGCAAACTTGGCTAGCTTTAACTAGCTAATTCAATGAATGCCATCTTGCTAATTGGTAACATAATGCTTTGATAGCATTAGCATTAGCATAGCATAGCACTTGCGTTAACATAACATATTTAAAATACCGTATATCTGTTCTCAAACACTCGTCACCACGATAAAAACACATCACACCCCGTAAAGACAACTAAATCTTAATACTGCCCAAAAACATTTTATAACACTTAATTTTAACATTCACACTCCTTTTTGATTGTCACTGCAAAGCATCCTGGGAAAAAGAGATCCCATCCCAGTTTCAGTTATATATAAGTTTGTCTAAATTAGGGCTGCAACAATCGACTATTTTAATATTCAACTAATCTACCGATTATTAGAACGATTAGTCGACTAATCATCTATTATTGCCATCACTGTTGGCGACTAATCAGTAAGTTTTGGCCGGCGGGCGAAGGGTGGCGCGCGCGCCAAACGTGTATGTGTGTGCACGCGGTTCACGCCTTTATTGTCCGATCTTGCACGCTATGTGTAATATAAAAATAACTGTCCAATCAATCGCGTGTCAATGAGAAATAGAACATTGTGTTTGTTTGATAAAGACGTTTACAAGCCCTGTGGTCGATAAAATCATCCAGCGTTTAGGAGAGAGCCTCAAAACCAGTGTAGAAAATAGCCTATTACTTATTGGTTATGATAAGTAATGAAGACACACAAACGTTGTCATTAATTGACCTCAGACAACAGTATACATTTTTTTTAAAAGCCAGTTCATGACACCCTTAAAGCTACACTGTGTAACTTTTTTTGTTTATTCTTAGCTAAAATCACTTAGTTCTTTCAAAAATATATGTGCTCAGTAATGTATATTTACTTCTTTCAAGTAATAATGCATTCTCGTAATTTTATAATATACCATTGAAAATACATATGTGTTGAAGGTTCGGATGGCGATCGCCATGTTGTCCCTCCATCTTGAAAGTACATTTGCCAAAGAGGGACATACCCATAAATTCAAGCTTTGCTTTTCGCGTTTTTACACTCGATGGCACCGTGTCGAATGTGAAGAGGAGGATTGCTTGAGGCTGCTATATGATGATGGAGGATCACTCTATAGCCCCTTTCACACTGCACGTCAGACCCGCAATATTCCCGGAACATTGCCGGGTCGCCTTCTGTGTGAAAGCAACCACGTCCCGAAATTAATTACTGAATTCTTCCCGGGTCGGGGACCTAGTAACATTGAGATTAATTATTCTGAGAAAGAATTCCAACCAACTTTTAGAGAAAGAAAACCTCCAAAAAGTTTAAAGGAAAATGATCAACTTAAAGCTAGCCAAGTTTGCACTACTAAAAATGTTTAACTAGCTAATTCAATAAATGCCATCTTGCTAATTGGTAACATAATGCTTTGATAGCATTAGCATAGCACTTGCTTTAACATAACATATTTAAAATACCGTATATCTGTTCTCAAACACTCGTCACCACGATAAAAACTCGTCACACCCCATAAAGACAACTAAATCTTAATACTGCCCAAAAACATTTTATAACACTTAATTTTAACATTCACACTCCTTTTTGATTGTCACTGCAAAGCATCCTGGGAAAAAGAGATCGCATCCCAGTTTCAGTTATATATAAGTTTGTCTAAATTAGGGCTGCAACAATCGACTATTTTAATATTCAACTAATCTACCGATTATTAGAACGATTAGTCGACTAATCATCTATTATTGCCATCACTGTTGGCGACTAATCAGTAAGTTTTGCCCGGCGGGCGAAGGGTGGCGCGCGCGCCAAACGTGTATGTGTGTGCACGCGGTTCACGCCTTTATTGTCCGATCTTGCACGCTATGTGTAATATAAAAATAACTGTCCAATCAATCGCGTGTCAATGAGAAATAGAACATTGTGTTTGTTTGATAAAGACGTTTACAAGCCCTGTGGTCGATAAAATCATTCTAGTTGTCGCTTCTTCCACAATCTCTCCTCTCCATCACGTGGACTGACAGCGGAGCTGAAGCTCATTAAATATGCAAATATTATCCAATCCTAGCCGTAGGCGTTTACTTCCAAGTCTCCAGTGCTGCACGCCCATCAAAACCCAGCGTTTAGGAGAGAGCCTCAAAACCAGTGTAGAAAATAGCCTATTACTTATTGGTTATGATGTTTTTGAATGTAAAAACCACACAAATGTTGTCATTAATTGACCTCAGACAACAGTATACATTTTTTTTAAAAGCCAGTTCATGACACCCTTAAAGCTACACTGTGTAACTTTTTTAGATTATTCTTAGCTAAAAACACTTAGTTCTTTCAAAAATATATGTGCTCATTAATGTATATTTACTTCTTTCAAGTAATAATGCATTCTCGTAATTTTATAATATACCATTGAAAATACATATGTGTTGAGGGTTCGGATGGCGGTCGCCATGTTGTCCCTCCATCTTGAAAGTACATTTGCCAAAGAGGGACATACCCGTAAATTCAAGCTTTGCTTTTCGCGTTTTTACACTCGATGGCACCGTGTCGAATGTGAAGAGGAGGATTGCTTGAGGCTGCTATATGATGATGGAGGATCACTCTATAGCCACTTTCACACTGCACGTCGGACCCGCAATATTCCCAGAACATTGCCGGGTCGCCTTCTGTGTGAAAGCAACCACGTCCCGGGATTGATTACCGAATTCGACCCGGGTCGGGGACCTAGTAACATTGCGGGATATGTATCAGAGTCGCCAAGGAAGCGGAAAAGAGAATTAAGACGGCAACGCAACGGGCAAATCAACAAGACAAAAGTAAATATTGGAGTGGCCTTTCCAAGATGGAAAGAGCTCATGAGGAGCCACGATTTTAAAAAGAACGCCGACGTTGCCTGCTTTCTTCTCGACAGGTAATATTAATTCAGCCTATTTGTGTATATTGGAAGTTTTATTGTTGCTTGGCTAATTATATCATGGTGTGCTGAACATAACACTAGAACGACGTCTAGGATAGTTTTCCTCGCGTCAATGATGAAAAAGTATTGTTTACCTTATAACATAAATCTGTGTTCTATGACGGATAACATGAGATTAATATTTGAATTGCATTATAATTTGTTTGCCTTACGCTAGTGATGTCGTACATTATACAGAATAACGATAGCACTGATAAAAGATACTTTACTAAGATGCATTCGTCTGGGAACCTGATAGCTGATGTTAGCAATGAAATGGTAAAAAATAACGAAAACGTAAAACTATTATTCATTTTACATAGATTAATTTGATCATAGATCATTTGGCAAATTAAATAACTGCAAATTATAATAGTTTTTAACACTCACCGAAGAGGTCGAACTGGAAGCCAGGACTAAATCGGCCACCGTAGGAGTTGAAACGAAATCGAAATTGAGAGGAGCAGAAACTATAAGCTGTGTCTCATTTCGTTAAATTTCGAAGGCTGCGTCCTCTGAAGGACACGTCCTGTGTAGGATGCAGTATACGGAGTGTCCTCAATCAGACTTAAACGAGATGTCCTTCGTAGGACACACAGGCAGGAAGTATCACGTTGCTATGCCAACAAGTTCAGCCACGTTGCACTCTCACGCCAGTTATATGAATGAAAATTATTTATAACTTGAAAATGACTGTGAAATGTTTCTTGTCTTGACAGCAATGTACTGTTCTAAACGTTTAAAATGCACTAAACAGTTGTAATCCTGTTTACCACAACTATCTGTTTGAGGTAATAGAGCTTAAAAAAAAAAAAAAAAAAAAAGCTTGAACTACTTAATTTAAACACCACACATACGCTCGCATGTATATCTGGCGGTGGTGCCGTTTTTTCATATAATATAAAAAAAAATATGACGGTTGTTAACGGAGACGCAAAGAATTGTGGGTTATCTCTAGCCGTGAAGGATACACCTCATGCACACTCCGAAATCCTGTGAAAGGAGGACGCATTCGGAGGTTGCATTTGGAGTGTCCTACTCACTTTTTAGAAATGAGACGGCCTTATGACGTATGCACCCTTCGAATGCGACCTCCGGAGGACGCAGCCTTCTGAAATGAGACACAGCTTATTATTCACTGGATGGTCATATACCTTTTCACCACTACATGGGGGAAAATATCACACAGTGTAGCTTTAAGTTCTCAGATTTCTGTCAAACTCAAATCACACACAAATGCTTTCTACGCATTGTTTAAATATTCTGTTCTCTTCCAGTTATAAAGTAAAACATAAAAAAATTGCTGCAATTCCTCTGATGAAAAAGTGATCTATAATAGGTGCTGCTTAAGTGGGACATTTCGAACACAAAGAATAGTAAAATATTAATCTGCAAACAATTATTACAAGTATAGAAATTGCAATTTTTTTTACATGACAATTGAGCTGACAGATCCTCATTCACCTTTTAATTAACAGAATGAAACCGTAACTGACATGAATTATCCTATCTCTTGTATGTCATCATGCATATGGAACAAAATACAGGAGTGATAGTACTATAATACCTAATAGTGTTACAATAAGGACTCCTAAACTCGACCAAGCTTTATTCGATCCAAAATAAATCCCATTACGGTAGTTATTATTTATACTTTAATCATTATTATTAATAGTATTACTATTATTAGTAGTATAGCCTTCTTCAATAAAGAGATTTTCCACTGATTAGTTAGCTTCAGCTGGAGAACTCTCACCGGCTCTACTTGTGCTGGGATGTTTCATCTTTGAGGGCTACAACATGGACGTCGTGCTCCCATTAAAAGCAAGTTGCCCCTTGCATGTATTGCACACGACAACATTCTTGGTTTAAAGTTTTGTGAAACTTTCCCACACTTTGCTAGATCGGATTCGTTTGCACTCATAATATGCGCTGTTTTCTTCTACCGCAATAGCATTTGTAAGGGCTGCATTACACTCTAGCGCTACAGCGCCGTAGTGGTCAAATCGCGAAATTGCAGGCCCTTGCATTAGTTCACGTGAGATTAAACCATGGACAGTAAAATAAATGGACACAGCGACCCCATAGACTTCAACGGCGAATTGTGAAGTCAATTAGAAGCACTCACTTCCTGATGGCTGAGCGTACTGCGCAGGCTCAGACTGAGCTTGATGACGTAGATGTGACGGGAGCAACCTGTCGGACAGTTGAAGCCTAAGTCTTCTAGTAGTTGTGGAAAGTGAAAACTGAATCAAGTTGTTTAAATGTTTTGTCCTGTTGTTTTTGGCTCACTATCAGCTTCTCCCCATTCTTCTCCCTTGACTTTATCAGACTTTATGTCTCCACGTCCCCCCGACTGTCTCATAGACAGTAAAAGACTGTTATGATGCAATCATTAGCATATTTTTTTTACAAAAACAGCTTCTACGGGGCAATAGTGTAAGATACAAGGTAATGGAGCCTTTTATACATTGTTGTGTTTCTTTAGAAAAAAACAATGGACAAATGGAGTCTTTAAACGACTCAGATGTAAACGACTCAGAAGTTATTCGCTGTCAAAGTGATGCAAAAATGAATGGGAGTCAATGGGATGCTAACAGGTGATGGCTTGGTTAGCAATGGCTGCCCCTAGGGGTGGAACCCTTTCCGAGTCCTAGATTACCCCCTTAGATTAAACGGCTACTCGACAACAAAGATATTTGTCGACAGTCTAAATGAAAAGAAAAGCTCAAAACAAAGAAAAAATTCCGATTACTTAAAATGTGTCAGTTTTGTGAACTCAAAAGAAAAGGAAAGTTCTAAATACTCATAAAAGATCATTTGAATGAATTTGAGTTAATTTGAGGTTCTACTCAAGCCAATTTATTATTTTAAGCGTTAGGGTTTACAGAGTAGCCTACAATTATTTTCTTTCCCTAGGAATAAAAATGCATTATAGGAAATCACATTTCATAAATTAAAATAATACTAATTGTGCTCTTGGATGAGGTAATGTTTTTGATCTTTTCACATAAAACAAATTAAAAACCAAAGATTAAAAAGCCAAAAAATGCAGCATGGTGATGCCCAGTTCCACTTGAAACATTAGGACTGTAATTTTCAGAGCAAAAATAACTTGGACGTTGGAGATGCCATGTTTTCTAGCCACCAGTATTCTTAGATGCCAAAGCTAGTGCCAGATCCTCTTGGTTATCACAGAACTGGACCTGATATGCAGTTCAAAATGCTTAAAGGATAATCCCTGATAGGACAACAAAGTCTAAAGCTGGCAGTGAAATATTTGAGCTGATATTCCTGCAATCTGAGTCATGTACGTGGTTAGAGGGCCTTTGGTTGGAATCAGGGCAGGGTCAAGGTTTTGGTTTACAATTAATCGGTTTATCTTTTTCTCTTTTTATCTCTTCATCTCCCTGCCAAATCCAAGTGGTCCCATATCTTCCCACTAGGCTGTCTGATTTAAAGCAGGCATTGGAGAAGGCTTGTGTTACAACCTCTTCAAATCCCACTGCGGTCAACAAAAGACCGCGTCACCACTGTATGTGTATTGTTTTTATATTGCTTTGACGACACAAGAGTTCTGGAAAGCTGCTGTGCTACTAGATTCCCACTTTAAACTGAAGAGCTTCAGGTGTCGTTGCTCTCCTGTTCACACTAATTTTAGAGATGAATGTTAAGGCTAAGCATCCATCATCACTAAAAACATACTATACTAAACCTAGCCTACACATAATTTGCATTTGCATGGTCAAACCAGGCCACATACCTCAACGGTTTGGGTGTATGTATTTTTGAATCTATATTCATAGTTTTAATGCAAGCTTGTTGTTTGTAATGGCCTCCAAATACTATCCCACATGTACTTTTAGGTTATCTTTGCCTGCAGAGCAGATGTGATCTGGAAAAGCACTTGAGCTCTGAGCTTTTCTGTCTTCTGTATTTACTACACCTCTTTACTCGGAGCTGGCAGAGGCAAGAAACCACAGAAATGTCCAAAAAGCTTCCAGTTCCTGTTCAACAAGTCTTGTATGGCACAGACCTTCTTGTGAATGGGAAAGTGTGCCAACAAAAGCAGATTAAATGACTGATGTTTTTAGTCAACAGTCAAGCCGACTTCAAGTTAAGTCAACTCCCACCTAAGTCTGACTGTGTAAAGATTAGCAGGGATGTTGATTGGGGCTGACCTTGGGTCAAGGTCATTGTTTTATTGCAGAATTAATGAAGTTATATTAATACGGGTAACATGTAATTTGCTAATTGTTTCATAAAAGAGAAAAGCAAAAAAAATCAAGCAATCTGATTGCTATTATCGTATCACATGAGTTCAAACGGCTTCAACATGATTTTGCAGCGTTGAATATTCTAGCCAATCACAGCCATTTCTGTTGAAAATAATGACCAGTCCGAGGTGTTTAAGTAACTAGTAGTGAAAATCCACTTAGTATCGTTCAAAACTTTGAATGAGTTTATATTTAGCACAAGTTTATTACGTTACTAAGCGCATAAATCCTCTCATTATAACAAAGTGGAGATTCATTTTGAAATGTAGTCAGACTTATTGATTAAAATGGGAGTTTTTCACACTCATTGAGTTTGCACTGAACTGACTGACAGCTTCAGTGATTATAAAGGAAGAGCTCTGTAATTATTTCCTTCAGAATTTAGAGAAAAGTTTTTGTTTTTCATGAGACTTTGTGACCTTTACAATATAAATATAGGCTTCACACTTCAGCACAAAAGGAAACAAAAAAAGAACCTGTTTCGAACAGACTATCGTACATTTCATTTGTCTGGCCACTCTCCATTGACAAGCGTTTACTTGCGCGGAGGCGAGTACTCTGTTGATGTTTAAAACTATTGGATCTGCCCAGAGCCACTCTGGATCTGCCATAACCAATCGCTAACGTTTGGTCGTATATGTCATCTCAAACTAGCACACAACATCATTTTCAGCCACTCCCTCTGTTTGCTGATTGGACCGGTTCAAATGTAATCTGAGAAAACCAGGGAATATACTGCAATGAAAATGAAAATTGAGCGTAAGTACGGTAGGAGGGCGGAGCCAAGCAAACAAAAATAGACAAAAGCAGAATTTTGATATTATTAGTGATTTGATAATCTCTAAAAATAAATCCAAAAGTGAAACGTGTGAAAAATAACAGGGAGTGGAAATGGCCAATGAGCCAATAAGTGCTCCTCGCATCAATGGGTTGTAGTGGTAATATTATGCTTTTTATACATTTTAAAATAAAATGTTTTTTTATTTTAGCAACTGTTATTTTTTCTACATTTTGAAACTTTTAGTTTGACAAATGTGGTCAATCTTTGAAGGATGAACAAAATATATTTTTGGTCATCACATTAAAAATTACATTGAAATTGGATAATTTTCAGACTTTTGAGCTTTGAAGTGCTGGAAAAATTCTTGAAATTCCTTAAAAGATTGGTCTATAACTGTCTCATTTGCTGGGTTATTATCAAAGTTATCTTTAGACGCACCACACACTTGAGGGAATACACGAGATGATAACGTCATCAGAGTTTGCCATACCATGGCTTTTGGTTAATTGAAGCCAATGTGTATTGGAATCTGCGTTTCTATAAAGAAACGTTCTTACAATTTCTGGAACTATTTAATTAAACAAAAGGTTTGTTGTAGTGGAAAAGGGTTATTTAGGTTTTTTAAAAGTTCTACACACTAAAAAATGGTTCTTTTAAAACGTTCACTGAGATGTTCTTTGGAGAAGCCAAAATGGTATCTATGGTATCGCAGCAAAAAAAACTTATTTATAACCTTTATTTTAATATGCACGGTTTAAGGTCAAAGTCATCAATACTCACTCTCGCAGAGTCTCCTCCTCAACCTGCCCCTGATTTTGTCAATGGCATCAAAGTCCGTCACATGGAACACATGAGCACTTTTGGGCTCAGCGGCGATCTCCTCCAGCTCCTCTCTAAGAGCTTCCCCAATCCCTACGGCGAACAACCTGATTCCAGCGGCTGCCGCAGCAAGCGATGGCTCCAAAACAAAATCCTGACTCCTGCCATCTGTAAGCAAGATCGCAACTTTCTGAATACCCTTGGCGGCAGGCCTTGCCCCTGTCCTCTCCGTGAAGATGTTGTTGGTGGTGAAGCTGATGGCGTCTCCAGTCTTGGTGTTCCCACCCAGGTAGCGGATGTTCCCAGCAGCACGCTTCACCTCCGCGAGGGTTTTGTACCTGCCCAGGTTGAATTCGGCGGTGGGACGGTCACTGTAGCGAACCACAGCCACACGTGTCTTCTCTACACCTATGTCAAAAGACTCCACCAGATTGGCCACCCACTGCCGGATCTTCTCAAAGTTTTCCTTGCCCACACTGGAAGAGGTGTCCAGGATGAATACCAGATCATAGTGGACGTTTTTGCAACCTGGGACAAAAGACATGCAATTTTACAGCCAGTGTGTATACAGTTTAGCCACAGATTTATGAGGTTTGTGTTTCTGTCAGTGTACCATGGTCTGGTTGGATAATACATGGACTGAACTTGAGAGAGAACTCAAAGCTATTAGTATGTCAGGTGCAAAACCACAGTCTGCACACGTTACAACAGACTCGCTGAAAGTCAGAATTAGATCCACCATGGTAAATTTAAACAGAGATGTGGTTAGGGGTCATGAAAACAGTATATTTAGGCTAGTATGTGACCTCACCTGCCCTTTGTCCTTCAACACCACCTCCGCACAGTGTCAGAACCAGTATTGTCAGGACCAGAGAGATCCTGAGGCTGAATCGAAACTCCATCTCCTTCTCCGCTATTGTTTGCTGATATTCCCACTAAAGTGCGATGATCATCAAGTGGCTGCTCCTGTGAAAACATGAGAACAAATGTAAGGTGATCAGTCATTCTGACTCTGTGCTGAGTTATACTGATAGATTGCAAACAGAAGTGGAGTATATGATTCATATTAGCTGTGTGCTATACACAACATTTCTGATGTACTGCTGGTGCAGCCAACATTAATCCTGATTTGTACTTACCAAATTACCATTTTAGTTTGAGCCAATACCAAAATAAACTATGCTCATAAACACATGCAAGTAAACGTTTTACCATTTTAACTATATAAATACTTTTATTTTAAAATTATTTATGTATTACACATAAGTAAAATGTCTTATAAAAATCATAGGTAAATGAGAAGTAAACGTCTGCAGAGAAAATTTGTGTTTAAAGGCCCGTTCATACCAAGGATGATTATTAAAGACAACGATAAAAAATATAGTCCTAAAAGCATTCTCAATCTCAATATTAAAGAATAGCAGAGTTCACATACCACAGCCATTATGATAACGGCATACTATAAACGATATAGTATATGGAAACGATAATGTTGGAATCACTTTCGGAACGATTTTTATCCAGCTGAGGAGGAACGTTAAAAAATCGACAGCCAATCAGAATCCATCCTGCTGTAACAAGCTCGTGCAGTGGCAGCACGCGCTTGCAATAAACAGAACGATATCTTCCGCTGATATGGATGCTTTTCCCATATGTATTTGTATAGTTATCGTTGTTGGCGTAAACGGGCCTTAAGAGTCATTAAAAACAACAACAACAAAACAAAAAAACTGTCATTTTTTATATTAATTTATTTAATATCTAATTTTGGCCTGAAGTGCGACCTAGCATCCATGAGATTCATCCATATTTTACTGATGGGCACCTCTGCAAATGTCGCTACAAATTTAAAAACAAATTTCTTCACTGAAGGTGATGTATGCTTTGTTATGTGCATGTTGAAGAAATAATGTTTGTGTTAGATTAGCAAAAGTGCTTGCATGAATGTGAGTTGGGAGTATTTGGGGGGAAATATTATTTAACACATAATGAAAGATAAGGAAAATCAGGAAACCAGAGTAAACAATGTGGGGTCATAGAAAGAAACCCCCCAGAAAGTTTAATGTCCAACTGTAATTTATTCTCCTGTTCATCAAAATACACATAAACCACTAGCGACTAACCACGCTCCTCTGGCTAAGCTGAACTGATGTTCCTCTGTAAATTGGGTGTTCTTCTGATTTAGCAGAGTACAGTTCACCCCAGGGAGCACACTGTCATCAGAGAGTGAGGGAACAGCTTTGGGAAGCAATGAATTATGGTTTGCAGAGCCTCGATGATGTGGCAATCTCTCTTCACAGGCCATTTGAGTTAAGTTCTCTAACTTTTAGGTTCACTCAATTGCTATTTTCCTGAAAAACCTTCACTAAGGACAATAGAATGAACTTCATCAATGGCAAATGGGACTTTGATGACTTGTACAAAAAGGTATCAGTTGAGTTAGTGAGGTAAAAGAAAAGTATCCATTGTGTTTCCAGTACTAAAGTTGATGCAGGAAACCCGTTTTCTAAACCATCAGACCAAAAGGAAAACAGTCCTGTTCCTCGTGAACTGATCGATGGTCAGAGGCCTCCTCTCACACAATTTGGTGTCTTTTCTTTGTTGCTTTCCATAGCTCATTCCTCTCCCCCTCCTTTATGACGGTTTGCACTATCATCATAACCCAGAAAGTCTTTGCTTGCTCTCTACTTTTGGTCTTAAAAGCCCACAGTATATCCCAGCATGGTGAGCTCTTTGAACCCTTTGACCAGAGCAGGTCTTCTCATGTTTCTTTGAGGCTGTGAAAGTATCCTGCATTCATTTAACTAGTAACATTTACTGTACACATTTGCAGTAAACAACATGTGTCTGTGAAAACAAATATCCACCTGTAACTTTCTTCTATCATTCGGATTACTTAAAAAAAAAAAAATTTTAATATGAGTTTTTTTTTTTTTAGGTTTTAGGTAAATTATACCTAAATTATATATATATATAATGTTATATGTTATATATATGTTAATATGCCCTGTTTTTACAGTCAGTTCAGCAGTACAAAGTTTTAAAGGGCACATTGTTTTTCCAGTCCGCTGGTCAAGCTATTAACCTAAATTACCTGTTGCTTTTTAAAACTAATGGACCCGTGCTTAAAAAAAAACATGAAAAAACTCAATTATTTTCTAAAATTAACTAAAATGAAATGGTTGTGGAAGTGAACACCCAGTTCTGTTTTTAGCCCTTCTGTTCATTGCTACATATATTGGTTCAAACACTATTTTACAGGACACTTTATATGGCCAATGTCCCAGATGGAACCTGGGGTTATGTGTCATGCTTAAGGGCACAATGCCAATGGTCATGGTCACCTGCAAAGGTTACGTTTACCAGCCTACAATCTTTTGTTTACTCATGCCAGTCCTATGACCTACAACCTTGGCATTACCAGCCCTACGGCCTATAACCTTTCGATTTCCAGCCCTAAAAACTTTTGCTTACCATCTATACAACATACAATCATCAAGTTACCTGTGTCCTGCATTCTTTCATCATCCAATTTACAACTTTTATTTATTAGACACACCGTATAACATACAATTTTTGGTTTATCAGCTCAATACATACAATCTTTTGGTTGCCAGCCCTATGACCTGCATTGTGTTCATCGACTAACTTACAACCTTTCAATTACTAAACGGACGTACTGTATAACATACCGTTTTTGGTTTACCAACTCTATATAATCTACAATCTTTTGGATACCAATGCAAGTTACTGATCAGTTTACCTCTGTTATGTCATTATTGGACAGTTTGCAATTTTCAAAACCCTCAAGAATCATTTATCATAATTTTTGTATTGTCTACAAGTACATTTAATTTTCGCTGAGGTTTCTCTGAAAGCTTTTAGTGTGTCTATCTCCGCTAACACTCTAGGGCCTGATTCCGGCCAAACTCCAAAACTGCTAAACGACCAGCCTGGGAACAACCTGCAGATGAATAAACCAGAAATCTTCTCTCTTCCTCTTCTGAAATGTTAAAAACAGCCTTTCTTCTACTGAAGTTCCCCCCAAAAGTGGAAGAATAAAGACAGTAGTAGTTGTAGAGCAGACTGAGCTATCAAGACATGATGACTAAACTTCTTAGAGTAAAATACCGCAAATCAAACACTGATAGAGTTGGGATATGAATGATAGACTTCACTCTTACCTGTGCTGTCAATCCGTAGGAACAAGATCTTCTTCAACCTCCTCCAGAAACACACTTCACAGACACCAGAAGTATCAGAGCAGCATCCTCCTAGAAATAAAGCTCCAGGTAAGGTCATACACAGGTGTGATGATACACACACACACACACAATAATCCTGCAGTGAGGAGCACAGTGTTGTGGAGTCTGCTCTCCTCTGCTGGGAGGTGGGAGGGACGAGGAACTGCTCCTCTAAGTGTTGGGTTTCAGTGGGGACGAGATGGCTGCCCTGCCCTGTTCACGCACATAAAATAGAGCTCTGACCGACTGCACCAATTATAGACCAACTTTCCTGGGATATTTTTGTCACTTTCTTTCTCGTCATCTCTTTCTTTTTCTCTCACACCAGTTCTTCTCTCTCTTGTCTCCATGGCTTTAAGGATAGAGTCTTCTTCTCCAGGCCGAAACCAACCACAGGTTGCCAATGGGACTGGGTGAATTTTACCTACAAGGTTCTCTCAATCTGTAGTGAGAGTTCACTGTATGAAATAGTGTGTCCAATGACTGAATGTGCATTTTCATTAAATAGATCTGATAAGTAGGAGGAGAAATGTGAGCCGAGGTTCTCTTTTCTCCAGGGTTGTGCATTATTCAGAATTGAAGAATTGTTTTTATTTAATGAAAATAGTCAAATGAATTGGCCAAACACACAAGAAGTTGAATCGGAATAACAGGAAAAGAAAAAAATCCCAATTGACATCCATAGTACTGTTTTTTTTTTTTAGAAGAAAGAAATTTGTACAGGTTTGGAACAACTTGAGGGTGAGTAAGGGTGACCCTTTAATGACAGTGTGAAAAGACCTATTTAGGGGTGCATGATAATGGTTGAACTGATAATCATGATTTTTTTGCTCATAATTATAATCACGGTTATTAATCACGATTATTCTATCAAAAAGGGTAATGAAGTTATGGCCATTTTGCATGTTCTTTACCAACCTACACTACACCCAAAATGCCTGTAGGTGGCACACCGACTTCATTTAATCAACTATGATAACTTTGTTAGATGGTAAATCCATATAAAACACATGGTTTTGGTGAACAATATGAAAATGTATTTTCATACAATATTTAAAGCAATACAATTCGTTTGTGAATGAGACAAACCACAGATTCAGATTGCCCTGCAAATTTGTATAATATATATATATATATATATATATATATATATATATATATATATATATATATATATATATATATATATATATATACATATATATATACACACTCACCTAAAGGATTATTAGGAACAGCTGGTCAATTTCTCATTAATGCAATTATCTAATCAACCAATCACATGGCAGTTGCTTCAATACATTTAGGGCTGTGGTCCTGGTCAAGACAATCTCCTGAACTCCAAACTGAATGTCAGAATGGGAAAGAAAGGTGATTTAAGCAATTTTGAGCGTTGCATGGTTGTTGGTGCCAGACGGGCCGGTCTGAGTATTTCACAATCTGCTCAGTTACTGGGATTTTCATCCACAACCATTACTAGGGTTTACACAGAATGGTGTGAAAAGGGAAAAACATCCAGTATGCGGCAGTCCTGTGGGCGAAAATGCCTTGTTGATGCTAGAGGTCAGAGGAGAATGGGCCGACTGATTCAAGCTGATAGAAGAGCAACTTTGACTGACATAACCACTCGTTACAACTGAGGTATGCAGCAACGCATTTGTGAAGCCACAACATGCAAAACCTTGAGGTGGATGGGCTACAACAGCAGAAGACCCCACCGGGCACCACTCATCTCCACTACAAATAGGAAAAAGAGGCTACAATTTGCACAAGCTCACCAAAATTGGACAGTTGAAGACTGGAAAAATGTAGCCTGGTCTGATGAGTCTCGATTTCTGTTGAGACATTCAGATGGTAGAGTCAGAATTTGGTGTAAACAGAATGAGAACATGGATCCATCATGCCGTGTTACCACTGTGTGGGATGGTGGTGGTGGTGTAATGGTGTGGGGGATGGAGATTTCTTGGCACACTTTAGGCCCCTTAGTGCCAATTGGACATTGTTTAAATGATAGATAGATAGATAGATAGATAGATAGATAGATAGATAGATAGATAGATAGATAGATAGATAGATAGATAGATAGATAGATAGATAGATAGATAGATAGATAGATAGATAGATAGATAGATAGATAGATAGATAGATATGTGGATAGATAGATAGATAGATAGATAGATAGATAGATAGATAGATAGATAGATAGATAGATAGATAGATAGATAGATAGATAGATAGATAGATAGATAGATAGATAGATAGATAGATAGATAGATAGATATGTGGATAGATAGATAGATAGATAGATAGATAGATAGATAGATAGATAGATAGATAGATAGATAGATAGATAGATAGATAGATAGATAGATAGATAGATAGATAGATAGATAGATATGTAGATAGATATGTAGATAGGTGTGTTTATTGTACTTATAATCTCTTTAAACACTAGCATTGTTTAAATGTCAAAGTATTAGTGGAGTTAATCTCTCAGAGGAAAACCAGTCAAAAATAACCTTTTGTACCTTAAAAGATTGTGTTAGCTACACTGAGGTCGAGCTGGCCTTCCTGCTGTTTTTAGTTTTAGTTTTTCCTGTCAAACCGTCTTGTTCTTTGAGGCCGAACATGCCAGATATCCTGTGTGCACGGCGTGTCTCTGAAGACACTGCTTTCTCTCCCTTTCCCTTTTCCTCCTGTCTTACTTTTCATGTCTCATCTGGACGCCTTACCGCAGAGTGCTTTAACAGGCATCGGGCACACACGAAATCTCCCAAACACCCACATTCTAAACTCCCTAAATCCCATCTTTATGCACAATAAAACATATCAACAACCGAGCCGCACAGCAATAAACATCCAACAGTAAAATCGTGTAGGAAGAAACTGCTCATGCTTCATCTTGTTGAAAGAAAGAAACAAGATCTATTTCCATCCACCTTTGTAAGGGGTCTCGCTGGAGGTCGCACTAACTTTAGCGCAGGGCAAAGTCCAGCAGAGAACGACTGATGGTTTGGCACAGATGCAGATCTACAAGAGTGACGAGGAAGTGTACAGGTTCTTTGAAATCGAGTGAGGAGACGATTATAAAGGTCATTCAGATCTGTTTCTCTAGTGGTCAGGGGCCTTTACTTTTAGTAAAAATGGTTTAATTATCAGTAAAGGGTATATACATATACATATACATAACATTATATATACATAACATTTTATTCAATTATGTAAATAGGAAAAGAAATACAGTGATAATTTAAATATTTATTGGCTGCGGTGAACAGTATTGATAAATTCTTAGCTTAGACTGTCAATGGGGAAATTCAATTTGTATCCAGTTTTAGCAATGATAATCATCTTATATAAAGTATATAAACACATTTGATTACACAGCTTACTGGATTCTGAATTAGTCAGTCGTAGCTGTCTGCAGGTAACAATGAAATACTGCATAAATTCCCATTTTAAAGCCACCACACCAAAACACCACAGGTGGATAGGGTCATTTTTGTAATTATTAAACATGACTATACTTCCCCAGTTAATCACAGTATACATAAAATTACATTTTATATTGAAAACTTTTCTGCAATCTCATGTTCAAATATGAAAATTAGGCAATATCTAATTAAAATGCAAATTAATCACATTTAACCTAAAAGATTGATTTTATATATATATATATATATATATATATATATATATATATATATATATATATATATATATATATATATATATATATATATATATATATATATAATAAAATGTGTTATATTTATAAAAAATTATATTTACATATAATAAATTATATAAATATAGATACAGTATACTCATCCAAATGTTTTATATAAGTGAGTGTATATATATATATATATAACTTTTATTTTGGATGCAATTAATCGCGATTAATCGATTTGTCAGTATTAATATATACACACAAACACACGTATTATGCGCTAATATATGTATATAATACATTATTTATTTCCACATATTTATGTTGCATGTGTAATTAACCAATTTGACAACACTAAAACACACACATGTACATCCACGAGTCCCATGACACAGTTATTTTTATTAATAGTATTTACTGAGTAAGTAGTGTAGTAGTGTATTAACTTTCATGTCCAAGTC